>NW_026000169.1:4714351-4787939 GCF_001458135.2 Marmota marmota marmota
AGAAGAAGATTAACATTAAACAGGGATGAGAGGTGGGAGGGAAAGGGAGAGAGAAGGGAAATTGCATGGAAATGGAAGGAGACCCTCAGAGTTATACAAAAGTACATACAAGAGGAAGTGAGGGGAAAGGGAAAAATAATACAAGGGGGACAAATGAATGTCAGTAGAGGGGGCAGAGAGAGAAGAGGGGAGGGGAGGGGAGGGGAGGGGGGATAGTAGAGGATAGGAAAGGCAGCAGAACACAACAGACACTAGTATGGCAATATGTAATCAATGGATGTGTAACTGATGTGATTCTGCAATCTGTATATGGGGTAAAAATGGGAGCTCATAACCCACTTGAATCAAAATGTGAAATATGATATATCAAGAACTATGTAATGTTTTGAACAGCCAACAATAAAAAATTTAAAAAAAGATAAAAATGAGGCTTTCAAGTGTGTTAAAAGACTTATCCTACCAACTAGTCTCCTTATCAAGATATGAAAATGTCAAAGAAATTGGAAAAAAATCCCAAATATTGGAGAGTGAGCTTAACAATAATAACAAAAGTGAAATTAGAGGAATTTGAAAAGGCATAAAAGTGGTAAGAAAATATCAGCCCTGGATTCAGTCCATATTTGATCTTAATTTATACCCTCTAACAATCTCTGTGATTGGATTTTGCAGCCCAAAGAAAATCAGCAAAATCATATAAGAAGGGTGGCTATCTTGCTCTTTTGTGATGCTATAATGAAAACAACTGAGACTGGGTAAATTCTGAAGAACAGAAATTTATCTCTCACAGTTCAAGGTCAACTCCAAGATCAAGGTGCCAGTAAATTAGTCTGTCTGGTGGGGCTGCTCTCAGCTTCCAAGATGGTGCCATGTGCTGAATCTTTCAGAGGGGAGGATCACTGTGTCCTTACATGGCAGAAAGCAGAAGGCCAAATGCTGCCTGAAGCCTCTTATAGAGGCCTTAATCCCACTTATGAAGTAGGAACCCTCATGGCCTAATCACTTCTTTACACTATTATGTTGATGACACCTAAATTTTGAAGGGGACACATTCAAGTCATATCAACCCTGGCCATCCAAAGGATATGTGTCCTTCTCACATACAAAATACATATGTTCTATCTCAATATCTCCAATCATTCCAGCATCAATTCAAAAGGCTAAGGTCAAGCCTCATCTAGATATCATCTAAATTAGATGTGAGTGAGACCTAGTGGTGTGGTTCATTCTGAGGCAATTTGCTTTCCAGATTTGAACCTGTGAAATCAAACACTCTATGTGCTTCTGAAGTTCATTGGTGAGACAAGAACACAAGTTAGATTTTCCCCATCATAAAAGGGATAAAAAGAAACAAAGAAAGGTGTCATGAGCACCATGTAAGTCTAAAACCAAACAGAGCAAATGATATTAAATATTAAGGAGTGAGAATAATCTTTAACTGGTTGTTTTCCTTTCAGACATATCAAGGCAGGGGTTGGAGACCCCAAGACATTGGGGGATGTCACCTCATGATTTTTCTGGGTGTATCCCACACTATAGCTCTGATAGAATACAGCGAGGTGCTTTACCAGGATGGCACTGTAACCTCTGATCTGGGGTTGTGGGGACATCCCTGCCCCTATGACTCTAACAGACACTGTCCCAGAGGGCTCTTTTTGGTGCCCCTACTTCTACCATAGTTCTCTTTTGGGGCCCCAGGGCCCTCTGCAATATCCTCTGAAACCTAGGCGGAGATAACCATGCCTCCCCAGGTCATGCACCCTGGCACCTGCAGATTAGCACCACA
Source organism: Marmota marmota marmota (assembly GCF_001458135.2). Taxonomy (NCBI): domain Eukaryota; kingdom Metazoa; phylum Chordata; class Mammalia; order Rodentia; family Sciuridae; genus Marmota; species Marmota marmota. The sequence goes on from NW_026000169.1 coordinate 4,716,135, forward strand.
TGGGTGTTGCCAAGGTTTATGGCCTACAGTTATCAGAGTAGTGTGCCAAGCCACAACTGGAGCCACTTGAACCAGAGTTGGGAGGCTAAGGAGTGCTGCACCAGAAATCACGGAGCAGAGACTTGAGGTGATCTCAAGCAATGAGTTCAGAGGCCTCAGGGTGCCTTGGGCCCCTCCTTCAAAACTGTCCTGCTCTCCAGGTCTTGGAGCTTGAGAGGACAACCTTGGAGATCTCTGAATTGCCTCTGGGGTCATTCTTTTATTGCGTTGATTAATAGTATCTGGCTTCCTCCTACCAACTAGTCTCCTTATCAAATAGTTGCTTAACCAAGTCCTAGACTTCTCCTCCTCAGCACATATTTTTATCCTTTACATGATCACTCAATTTTCCAAATCTTTCTGTTTTGCTTCTTTCTTGACAGCAAAGTCTGTCTTTAAATCATTTCTTTCTTCTTGCATTTACAGGCATTTAAGAGAAGACAACATTGCTGAAAACATTGCTGCTTTGAGATTTCTTCCACCAAATAGCCTAATTTATAGCTCCTGAGTCCTGTCTTCCACAAAGTCCCAGGATATGAACATAAAAGTTCTTTGCCAATCTATAAAAAGGTTGACCTTTTCTCCAGTTTCCAATATCTTGTTTCTCTTTTTCAGGTCTGAGATATCATCAGAATAATCTTTGTCGTCATGAGCACTTAAGTGACCTGGATGCAAGAGACCTCCTCTAGAGCTGGCACCAGAATGACTCTCAGTACTGCACTCAGGGCCATACAGTAGTTCCCAGAATCCACTCCAAAACTGTTTCAGCTTCTACCCATCACCCAATTTCAAAGCCACTTCCACATTTTGTTGAGGGCCACAGCCGAGTCGGGATGACGCATGGCATTTTTGCCAGAAGTAGTGGTTGAGAGGTGACGCCAGCGAGTTCTCGCGGAGTTCCTGCCAAGTTCCCGTTGAGTTCCAGTTGAGCTCTCGCTGGGATTCCCGGAGAGTTTCCATTGGTTGGGGAAGTGCTGGAGGAGGGATATTTCCGGTTGCTGGGTCCTGGAGGAGCCGCGTGGCGGTGGGCAGATTTCCCTGGAGTGTGTGTGGAGTGTGCTGGTAGAGTTCAGAAATAAAGTTTGTTCCTGCTTCAGTGGCTCCTGATTTGTGCCCAGCCAGATTGCAGCAACATTTTTGGGTATTTGTTATGGTAATACACCCTGCTGTTTTAGTCAGTTTTGTTTTTGTTGTTGTTGTTGCTATGACTAGAGGACCTGACCAGAACAATTTTAGGGGAGGAAAAGTTTATTTGAAGGCTCATAGTTTCAGAGGTCTCCATCCATAGACAGCCTGCTCCATTCCTCATGTCTCCAGGTGAGACAAGTACAACATGATGGAAAAGGGGGCAGAGGGGACCAGCTTTCCTGGTGATCAGGGAGCAGAGAGAGAAAGAGTCTCCAGTCTCCAGATACAAAATATACCCCCTATAAACATGCCCACAACGAACAGTTTCCTCCAGCTATACCCCACCTGTTCCCAGTTATCACTAAGTAATCCCGTTAGGGATTAATTCACTAATTAGCTTAAGGCCATCATGCATTATCTCACACTTGAGCTTTTGGGGAACACCTCACATCCAAACCACAATACCTCCTCTCAGAGCCAATTTCTGCCTTAATCATTTTTGTGCTGCTGTAACAAAAATATCTGAAACTGGGTAATTGAAAAAGAACAGAAATGGATTTCTCACAGTTCCAGAAATGGGAACATCCTAGATCAAGGTGTCAGAAAGTTTGGTTGTGCAGTGAGAGCTATTCTATGCTATTTTACAGTTTTTTAAAAATGTTATTTCCCATGTAATTTGAAAGTTATTTGGTAGTATTTTTAGAATTTCCTGGTAGAAGAGGCTTTAGAAAATAGTTTATTTATTTCTAGTTTGATTGAATCATTGTCAGCCTTCAGAGGGGAGAAACACTGTCCTCACATGGCAGAAGGCAGAAAGGCAAAGCTCTTTGATGCTGAGTAAAACCTCTGCTGGTAGTATGGATCAGGTTTGTACCCCTAGGGCTTATGGGTGAAAAGCCTGGTCCCCAGTATGGTCTTATTAAGAAGTGGAGGAACCTTTATAAGAGTGGGGGGTCAAGTGGAAAGTGATCAGATCACTGGGTGTCCCTTGCAAGGAATTAATGCTGTTCTTTTGAATGAGTTCCCATGAAAGTAAGTTGCTATAAAACAGCAAGTTTGACTTCTAATCTTAGATTTCCCTTTTCACTATGTGATCCCTCCCTCTTACAGGTGCTCCCCAAAGATCCTCACTAGCCAAAAGACCCTCAGTAGAGCCAGTAGATATCAGTGTGATGCTTTTGGACTTCCAAAATATGAGCTAAATTAGCCTCTTATCTTTTAAACACATCTAGCCTCAGATATTTTTGTTATAGTAACAGAAAATGGAGTAGTATTCATTCCCAATCAATTCATAAGGGAGGAGACCTTATGGCTCAATCACCTCTTTTATTATTATTATCATTATTTTGTTTTTATTAGAGCATTAAAGATATACATAGTAGCTGGGTTTATCCCAAGAAAATCATTCCTGCATGGAATCTGACCAACAGTATTTCAGTCACCATTCTTCCCTTCCTCTCTACTTCTTACCCCACTTCCACTCCATTGATCCTTCTCTTGCTCATCCACACACACCTATAAGTGATATTCCCTGTGGTGTATTTATATATGTACATAATGAGTTATTAAATTAATTCCACATTTTTCTCTTTTCCTATCTGTCCTCCTTATCTTCTTGTTCTACTCCATTATCTTATATCTTCATAATATCTGATCTCCTCTTTCCTTTCCTTATTTTTCTTTAGCTTCCACATATTAGAGAAAACATTTTGATCCTTGATTTTCTGAGTCTGGCATGATGTTCTCCATTTCCATCCACTTACTGAAAAATACTATAATGTCATTCTTCTTTATGGCTAAGTAAATCTCCAATGTATATATTTACCATATTTTCTTAATACATTCCTCTGTTGATGGGCATCTCTGCTGTCAATCACCTCTTAAAAGGCCTACCTTTTAGAACCGTCACATTGTTAATAGCTAAATTTTGGAAGAGACACATTCAAACCATAGCAGTGATCTTTTAAATAGCTTATGAAAAATAACAACCCTCATAGCTAACAAAAAGAATTGGAGGAAAATATAAACAAGTAGAAAGGATATATTAATACAAAAGCCATAACAGACCCTAACTATTTTAAAGTATGAATTCACACCAGCATAGCTGTGATTGGTTATGTTAAGAGAAAGGAATGACTTCAGAAAAGAATTAATTGCTTTGACAGTAGTTTTAAAATGAAATGGAGACTTAAAATCGCAATGAGATTTCACTTTAATAATGTATATAGCCTTGTTAATAAATCCCTCATTTATTAACAAGGCTATATACATGCAACATTTCTACCTATATGTGTATGTATATATTTATGGCATATATATTGTATATAAAAATATAACAAAATTAAAAAGTCAATATTGGGAGTATATGATTTTTTTTCAAGTCGTGTATTTATTATTCAATTTTAGAAACTTGCTTCAAATTAGTATTTGACACTATTGTGGGAACATACCTGTTTTCAAATTTAAGGAATATCCATTATTTTCTCTTTTCTTGAGTTTTAAATCATGAATTGTGTTGAATTTTTTCTGGTGCCTTCTTTTCTCTGGAGGTTACCTATTTTTTTTTTTAATTCTAGTCTCTAAAATATAGTGAATGACATGATGGGTTTCTTGGTATTAAAACACTTTAATTCATTGAATAAGCATATATAAATTATTTTAAACATATACTATTGAATTCTCTTTGCTAATATTGTACTTAAAATTTTGTCATCACTCTTCATAAGTGAGATTCATCTCTATTTTTCATTTTTTGTTATGTGCTCTCTCACAAAATACGATTGCACTTGCTTTATAAGATGAATTGGACATCTTTTTCTACTCTGGCTATTTAGGGGTGGTGCCAATTTCACATTGAGGCCATCCGAGTCTGCTATATATCACAGAGAAAGCTCAATCTTTCTTTCTCTTTTCTACCATAATTAGTTCTTTTTTACTTCATGCTTCCACTGGAGATAATTTTGATGAGTTGTATTTTTCTACAAAGTATTGATTTCATGTAATCCTCAATGTGTTATGATTTTTAGACTTTAATTGTTTTGTTATTTTCAGTTTTGTATATTTGTGCTTTCTTCCTGCTTTCAGGATTAGACAATGATTTTTCTAATTTATTGATATTTTTATCTTTGATTTACTTTTTTTTTGTTTTCTAACTCATTTTCTTCTTTCATCTTTATTAATTCCTTTATTTTGCTTTCTTTTGATTTACTTTGTTGTTCTTCCTTCTTTTTATTTGATTAGTTTTTATGCTGTGCTGAGGATCGAACCCAGTGCCTCACACATGCTAGGCAAGCCCTCTGCCATTGGGCTATAGCCTCAGCCCCTTTCTTGTTTCTTGATTTGCTGTTAACCCATGTATTGTTATTGATATGGGTATTTGATGCTGTGTGTTGTTCTCCGGTAACTGCTTTAGTTCTAGTCCATAGATTTGAAATGTTTATTATCATTATTTTGAAGCTGTTCTACAACTTTATATTATTTCTCTTATAACCTAAAAGTTACTTGGTAGTACTTTAAAAATTTTCAGATAGAAGGACTTTTGTTTTTAAGTTATTAATTTCTATTTTAATTGAATTATTGTCAGAGGGTTTTCTTTTTTGATACCATTTATTATCTTTGAAACTCAAATTTTATTTTGAGACCTACAATATAGTCAATTAATGTAAACATTCTCTTTGCATTTGGAAGAAAAAGATCTATTCTCTATTACTGGGCTGAATTCAATGAATATCTATGAGATTTACCCTTAATGATTGCATCATTTAAGTCTTCAATATTAATACTAATTTTTTTGTCCATTTTATTGGTCTTAGTTTGAGAGAGGGGTGTTAAATTTTCATATTATTAATGTGTTCTTCCTATATTTTCTAGGTGTTGGTTTATGAAAATTGCTGCTGCATTATTTGGTGGATAAATATTAATTACTGTTTTTTCTTTATTATGAATTGTGGTTCTTAGCAAAGTGTTCTTTTTGCTTCTATTAGTTGTTTAAGCTCTCAGTTTACCTTGTCAGACACCAATATTATAATCCCTGATTTTTGAAATTTTATATTTGTCTGAAATATCTTCAGTCATCCCTTATACTCAAAATTTTTGAATCTTTTTTAGAAATTCAGTCATGGCTCTTCTGTAGGGAGTAGTGTTTGATATACTTTGTTATCAATTTTAAAATGTATTTCTAAGCCTACGTGGGTTAAGCATCTCTGTTTTTATTGTTCTGATTGCATAAATGACTTTAGTTGTGTCATTTGGCTTTAATGTCTGAATGTATACACGTTTTCATAAATATTCTTTCAAATATAGATTATTATACTTGTGTTGATCTTTTGGTATTTAGGGAAGTTTATGCTTTTTGTTTTAATGGCTACCTTACTATTACTATCTTCATATAATATTTCTCTTTAACTCTTTCTACCTTTTTCTGGCTATTGTCTATTGGTTCACTCCTATCAACAAAATTGAAATAACTAATCGCTTCTTCACTTCCTCTTATTTCCTACCTCCCAACATTTAAAATTCTTTCCTTCATTTAAAAATTAATTGTATTACACCTGTATATTTATAAGTATTTGGCCATTACACACAATAATATCGCCTATGTAAACATTTATACACATATACAATTTAATTAATATATCTAAGCATCTCACCGTATATCTATAGGTATACACACACTTACATGTACATATATACATTTCAGAAATATATATTTGTTACTGACCATCAGGTTAGTGATTTATCTAAATCCTGTTCTCTAATAGATTCCTCAGGAAGGGCTTGTGAAAAAAAATTTTAGAATTCTTAAATATTTGTAATAGTTTGCCTGTGGCCTTTGTACTTGTGTTCACTTTGGCAAGATAGAAAATCTTTGCTTACATTTTGTTTCCTTGTGTATCTTAAATATGCTAGTCCATTGTTTTGAAAAGTTTAATGATAGACAATTTTATTTCTCTTATGTATGAGTTGGTCTTTTCTGCCTGATTAACTAAACTTTTGGTTGTTGTTTTTCCTTTAAAGAGCAATACTTAGAGGAATATGGCTTGGTACTTGGTACTTAGTACTTGGTACTTACTAATATTAGGGGTCATTTTTTTCCACTTAATCATTATGACTTTTTAAATATGTAGTTTCAAGTTTTATTTAATTCCACATTTTTAAACTTATTGATGTTAGTATTCTTTTTCAGGGAACAATTTATATTGGATTTGTAAGCTATTTTTATGGCTTTCACTGACTCTTGAATAATTTTATTTATGTCTTTATTTCTATTTTTGTTTTTTGAATTTTCCTTTTTGGTCTTCTATTTCTCTTGAAGTATTATATGTCATTTTTATTCTCCTGTGTTCCTTCTGTTTTATTGTTCATTTCTTAAATTGCTCTTACATTTCCAACTTTCCTAGAGTTCTGTGACTTCTTTTTGAAAAACTCATTTTCTCAAAACTCTTCAAATCTGAGTTTTTCTAATTCTGATTTATTTTCATAAATGTTCTTTCATGTATTCTTTGTAATATTTCTTTTTTAAAGCTCACTTTAATACACACACATATTGTCTGTTTAGGAGGGCCATCTATTTTGCCATGTTTTTAATTAATGATATGCTACTTTTAATCTTTCTTATAACTTTGAGAATTTATCACAATATTTCTTATTATTCTTTTTAAAGTGAATTTATTATTATTATTATTATTATTATTATTATTAGTGCTGGGGGTTGAACCCAGTGCCTTGTGCATGCAAGGCAAGAACTCTACCAACTGAGCTATATCCCCAGCCCTTAAAGTAAATTAAATTTTCCTTGGGCTGGGGTTGTGGCTCAGTGGTAGAGCACTTGCCTAGCACGCATGAGGCACTGGGTTCGATGCCTGGCACCAAAATAAAAATAAACAAATAAAATAAAGGTATTGTGTCCATCTACAACTAAAAAATTGAAGAAAATAAATGTTTTCTAAAAAGAGTAGAACAGGCTAATGTTCCTAGGTACATGTTTCCAAAACTTCCTCTTTACTTATTCTAGACTCCTTTCCTTACTTTTATTTGTATATTTCTATTTTTTGGTCTCTCTTGTGGATGTTGTTGTAGGTTTTTTATTTTTCTCTTCTAGGTTTTATAGTGAATTATAGAAGACTCCAAAAAGTTTACAGATAATGCATCTTCACAAAATTTTGTTTTCCTTTTGTTTTAAAAATTTTGATCAATTTTATTTTATTTTTCCATTAAAAATATTTCAAAACTGATATGCTTCACTAAGTACATTATGCCATTTAGTGTTATTGATTTTATTACATGAAAATATTTTATTTAAGATGTTTTTCAGATTTCAAGTGTTGGCTTGTTCAAAACCCATACATTTTATTTTTTAAACCCTTATGAGAGTTGTTTTCACTTATGAACTATTATTTGTTCCTAATCATTTATTAAATTTTGTGCCAGAGGATAGAATTCATTCCTAGTAATTTCTAATCTTTTCTGTTTCCATAACATCATCTAATTAGGATAATAAAATTTAGTTATCTTTTCCCCTTTGCTCTTTATTCTCATCATTGGTGCAAGGTCTATTTATAAATTACTATGAGTAGTTACGCCTTTTGATGCTCTACTTCTGTTTTTTTTTGTTGTTTTTTTTTTTGTCTTTCCTCCTTCTTTTTTAAGAAGCCGGTAAACTTTGTTATTTGAACATCATTAAATCCCAGAACTTTCTGGTTTTATTTATCTTTTTTCATCAAGGGTATTTTTAAACGTGATTTCCACGTGTATCATATGTCTGAATTTTTTTTTCTTTCTCTTTTCCTCTTTTTTACAGTGCTAGGGATCAAACCCAGGGGCTCCTGCATGCTTAGTAAATGCTTTACCACCTACTTCCACCCCCAGCCTATATGTCTACATTTTTACTTCTGTAAATATCTTTATTGCACATTCACTTAAATATAGTTTGACTACTTCAAAATAATTTTCCTTCAATGTTTTTATGTAATCACTCATGCTGTTGAACAGTTGAAGTTCTTATTATTTTTTTGTTGGTTATTCTTTCTTTGTGGTTACAATATTTTCAATCTTTTTATATTATTAACTGGAATTCTTCCATTTTTTTATATTTCCTCTCATTTCATCCTTTTCTGTTGACTTCTAGAATATTTCTTCAATCATATTGTTTAGCTCTTGCTAGTCATTCCCTGTCATTTTTTATTATTTATTTCAACCATTGAATGTTTGAACTTAAAATTTTTTTCTTTATTATTATTCAGCATTTACAAAATCTCTTCTTTAATCTATTTGAGGGGTTTACTTTGATTATTTCACGTTTCACTGTTCATTTTCAAAAATACTACCTGATGTGGTTTATGTTTTGTTTGTTACCTGCCTCTATTTGAAATTCTTCCCATTAAGTGGCTAATTACTTCACTTGTTTTTTCATCTTATTCTGGAGATATCAGAATCTGGACTGGTCATGTGTATCATGGGTCCACAGTCATCTGGTAGGTTTAATGAGAGATGAGGGACTGTGTCTTATAGTAAAGACCCCAAGGTCCACAAGGTGTTCACATCAATATTTGATGCCACTCTACCAAGTCACTTCTCAGATAGGGATTCTACCTTAATCTCTTTGAAAGAAGTATCCCTGGGAATAGACCAGCATCTTAGTTTAAAAACTCATAGTCATTCAAGATTTAGAGTAATAGAAGTGAATAAGTAAGTTTCTGGCCAACAGGTAAAATCTATTCTTGTCTACATCAGGCCTCAGCAATTCTTTTTCTCCTTGAATATTACCCAATCTACCCTGAGTAGATGAATCTTTTTTAAAATTGATTTCTACCTTGCAGTCATGATGGTAATTGTGGGGCAGCAACTCTCTCAAGGACAGATAGGAGAGAGCCAACAATACAGTTTAAAAATTAGTCAACATTCTATCCTTCTACTAATACATTTTTGTCCCCCTAATACCATGCTGTCTCCTCTCTCTTTCTCTCTCTCCCTTCCTTCTTCTCTCTCTCTCTCACACACACACACACACACACACACACACATTATTAGGTTCTACAGAAAAAGAGAATCAATAGCATGTGTGAATAGATAGATAAAGAAATTTATTCTAAAAACTTGACTCATGACATTATGGAAGCTGACAAGTCTTAAGAGCTATAGGGGGAGCTGGCAAGTTGAGCGCCAGGGAGTCAGTGCATAGTTCCATCGTAATCTGAAGGTCTGAGGACCAGGAAAACCAGCAGTGGAGTTATAGTCCACAGACCAGCAGGCTTGAGAATGAAGAAGAGCCAATGTTTCAATTCAAGTTTGAAGGCAAGAAAGCCTATGTCTCAATTTAAAGTCAGTGTCAGAAGACTTCTCTTACCCTGGAGATTTTGTTCTGTTTAGGCCTCCAAATGATTGGATGAGACCCACCCACATCAGGGAGGGCAATCTACTTTATTCAATATCTACAGACTTAAATGTTAATTACATCCAAAAACACTTTACAGAAATATCTAGAACAACATTTGACCAAATATCTGGAATTCTGAGGTTCAGTCAAGTTGACACATAAAATTACTATCACACACACACACACACACACACACACATATCCTAGTCTGAGGCAGTCTTCAGTGTTTTCTAAAGGCATTCATTTAGGTCCAATGTTGCTTTCCTATATTTATGTTTCTATTCCTCTTTTCTAATACCTGCAGGGTTGATTTTGAAAGATGAAGCCAAGAGCCTATACTAAAACTTCCTGCCTTATGAGAAGGAATAAGTCTATTTACACACCTGGACTTTTTAAAATGTATCAATAACTTTCTCCTATATCTGAGAAAATTGCTATTCTTCTCCCAAACTCATTTTACTTTGTTGACCCCTTTTCCTCCATCCCTATTATATTGCACATTACACTGGCCAGTTAAGAAGCTATATCTCATATGTATGTTAGCATGAACTTATTTCCACTCTAGCTGGACCAGTAAGAATATTCCGCATAGAGGGACAAAGAAATATTTATGGATGAATAGAGAAATGAGTGAACAATGAATAGATGAATGAAATGATCATTGAGATCAAATCTTTAATGCAAAGAAACACATTTTATGAATGGTGCTAGAAAGTCATGTAGTTGAGTTGTAAAACATAAAATACTTCCTGGGTTTAAAACACAAGATTGAACAATGGAAATTGCTGGTTCTTGTGATCACTGTTGCATCTCATTGTAGTTCCAAGTAAATCTTATTTATTTCAAATTGTGTGTATGTCTTTCTGTGTATGTGTCTGTTCAACTTTTATCATGCCTCAACTGGATTTGGATAGTGTCTGTATGAGGGATGCTAGGAAAGACTCCTAAGAAATTATTCTGTGACTTGTTAAGTCCCTGGATGATTCAAAGAATCATTGTCACCTTATTGAGTAGCCTTTCTTTCTCTTTTGTCATCTACCTCCTGGGCTGTCTTTCTCCTCTCTTTTTTATTTTTCTAGTTGAAAAGAGTGGGAGTTCTGAATTGGTTTTGGAACATTCAGTCCTCTTTGGGGAATTAGCCAACATTCTTGACTTCCAAGAACTTAGAGTAAAACGATTTGACAGAATGCAAATTTAGCCCTACTTTGATAGCTTCTGCTCTGTGTTTTTCTTATAAGCACAGATCACATTTGATATAGTTTGGTTTAGAAACAATTGTCTTATGAAATTGAAAGAACATAAGCTATGAAAGTTGGAGAAGTGACAAACTTAGCTTTCTTAACTTGGCATTATTTATTTCTGAACTTACCTGAGATCCTCTTTTAAATATTCGAATAACAGTATCTCTATCTTTTTTTATCAGTAAGTTTGCTTTTTACAATATTTATTGAGCACCTACTATATGCCAATCTACCAGGCACTATTCTTGGACCTGGAGAAATAGTTAACATACTAACATTTAATAGCACACTCCTGTTATTTATCCTTAATTAATTTTATTCATTTGTCCCAATTGCACACGAATAGTAATAACAGACAAGAATAAATACAAATCAATGCATTTTGAAATAGCCTGGGTAAATTCATAAATTATTGTTTATAATTTCACCCTACAGCAACACTTTTGCAGTATAAGTTTGTTGCCTTTTGTAATTCCAGGGAAAAACATATCTACAAAAACATTTGTCCACCAAATTTGGCATTCTAAATTTTATTTTCTTTACTTTTTTACAGCGCTTTTCATTCAATGGAAACTCAAAAAACATAGCTATAATAAATATTGCTTCAGTTAAATTTTGCTATTGAATTTTGATTTATTTATGTTACAACCCATGCATCAAATTAGTATCTTGTTCCTCACTATTCTGGTATTTATATAAGAGAATTTTTATCCATTCAACATTCAACAAATATTTATTTATTCTTTCTTTCTTACATGCTGAATTCTGGAGATAGGATAATAAGAAGATAAGACATGTCATCAAATCAGAGCTATAATTCTAAAAGTTGGGAAAAGAGTTGTAACTTGAGACCTCGAAGAAGATTGTTTAAGCAACTAACCACTTAGGCTCAAATGTGGAAAATTAAAAATTATACATGATTGTGTTGTTTATTACTTCATCAGAAGATGTAGAAGCAACTGTTGAGTTTGTGCTTATTGCATTATTACTTCACACACTACTCTGGGGATATTTTATGGTAGATACGAGTTTTCAATAGCTTTCAGTAGCCCCTGAGTCAAAAGATCTCTGTAGAAAAACCCAAAAAGAAAAAGCACGTGTGATATCTTTGAAAGAAGTTATTTCCACAGTAATTCATCTATGTGTATATGTGTACACACACACACACACACACACACATGCACACACATGCACACACATACATGGCAGGTTTTTGAAATTGACTTATTGCTTGGCTGTATTAAAATTATTATAACACTTAATCCATTCACTGCAAAGATCAACAAGGTGGAAACAACCTCTTTCGGCAAGAAGGAATTTTTAATAGAACTAGCTATTTGCTTTTCTTGAGATTTGCACTGAAGAAATAATAACAAATAAGAAGAACTCAATCAAATATTTACCCAGTGTTTACAACATAAAAAGCTTCCTGGTAGATGTTGCAAGTGCTGAAGTGGACCACAGGGGAGGCCCTGTCCTCAAGCATTTTGCATTCTAGGTAGGCAAGCTAAGATCTGTTAGTGTGCTACATTCAGAGGAGGCTTTCCAGAAGGACTAAATGAAGGAAGTGAAACAAGTTTCCCTTAAAGGACAGCAGTTCTCATTCTCGGTTCATTGAGAGAAAGAGATACGCTGCACATGGCTTTCTGTCTCCGTGTTCCACACAACAGTGCTTTTCACCCAGTGGAAACTCAAAAAACATTTTTTTGAGAACATCTGAACCCATATATAATGCAAAAGAAGGTCTTTCAGAAACAAAAATGTGAACAGAGAATGAATAATTGCCGCAGCCCGGCTGGCTGGGCAAAATAAGCGGAGGTTGACGAATAACTTGTGTACGTTGATACAGCAGGAGTAGGAGCCGTTTATTGCAGGACAGGAGCAGTATTTATACATTCCACACAGCTTATCTAATTAGCATAAACTAGATACATCAGTCAACCAATCAGGAATCTCTACACCTAATAGCTCGGTTTTGTTACTTCTCAAACCACTCCCTCTGACATTTTGCCAGGCACCATCCAGACTTGTTTACGAACTTTAACATTCCCCTAGCAAAATGCCAGGTGTTATTTTGACTTGTTTACAGACTCTAACAAATAATGATGATCATAGTAATTGTTACTGCAGTTAACGTGTATTAGGTACTGTTTTACAGCGTTCAGAGGTACCCATCTAATTTTCACAGTAACTTTACTGACACAATTGCTATCATTATGTTTGTATTACACAAAAGAGAAAACCAAGGCATAAAAAAGTTCAGCAACTTTTCATGCAGCTCAAGAGTGTTGAGGCAGGCCCCTGACCCCAGAAGTCCGGCTGCCATATCTGTGCTTTTCACCAGTACACAATACTGCTTGTCAAAGCACCATGTATGGGTGATCTGAAGAACCGTATGACATGCTCACTAACTTCAAAGAGCTTAGAATCTAAACAGAACATTTGAAAATTTCAGTGCATTTAAACAGCTAAATCACAATAATTACAGTAAAGTTAAAGCTGTTGCAAATAACTTAAAATAAGGAGCAATGGCATAAATGGATCAATTAGAGAAAGAGGAGACTATTAAACCTGGAGTCCTCCGGGAAGGGTTCCTGGAGGAAGAGGAACTTAGGTTAGTCCTGGGAAACTAGTTCAGTTAGAAAGAGCGTATATCCCAGAGAGAACACATGTCATGAATTGTAGAGTGACTCTAATCTGGAGAAAAGGTATAGGCGAGATTGCCTGAAATGACGGCTCTTGACTCGTGAGTGCTAAACAATGGTCAACAACAAACAAACAAAAAACCAAAGCCTATGGTAGAGGTGCCGAGGGGCAAGATAACCTAGCCCCTGTTGATCCTTCAGGTCTGGTGGCTTTTGGATCTTTGGCAAAACAGGGACTTCTGCACCCTGGGGTCTTGGCTTTCAGAAATTCTTCCCTGAACAAGCCCCGTGGGCCACAGTCTTATCATTGCCATGAATGTTGGCAGAAATTGGTTTTCCAGTTCTTTGTACTCTGGAGACCTGAGACTTGTTCTCAGCCTGAGGGAAAGAGCTTTGTCTTCCTTTGGGTCATTCTCAAAGGCAAACTACCCTCTTCTCTCCCTGTCCAGGCACTTTGCAATATGGCTTCCAAAAATTTAGGTATTTCTAAAAGAGAGGGAAGGCACCTTTCATTCTGTTTCACACATGCTCTGAGGCAAGGGATCACAAAGACTGGAAAAGACAAGCAAGGGCAGAAAGAGAAAGTGAAATTTAGAATAAACAAATTAATCCCTAGCAGGTGTATTTGTCCATGTTTCATTATCAGGTGACTCATTGGTAGTTTATCAGATAAAATGTCAAAAACCTAGATAATTTCAAGTATCTTTGGGTGTCTTTCTTTTGAGTCTCAGGTTGTCCTCCTAGTGTTCACATTGTTTTAAGAATAGTTGACATGTCCCGGCTTACCTCTGTAAGAAAGAAAAAAAAAAAACATTAAAAGCTTTTACCTGCTTTTGGAAGACAGAATTATGCTAAATATAGCGCAATATTCCACAGCTTGTAAAATCAACCAGGTAGCAGAAACCTGACGGTGTCCTCAAAAGAAATATGGCAAGAAAAGAACACTGTCTGCTTTAATCAAGCCTGCCATTTCCCCTGGAATTTCACTGAAATGGCTGGACGTGTGCATTCCACATCCTGGCTGGTGTTAATATAGTTTTCTATAAAAAGAGAGGAAGACAAAAAGAAAGGCAAAATGTGCCCTGCAATGGAAAATGTGATCTTCAGCCACCGGGATAAAATTACATGGACAGTGGGGAGTTATTTTCTTCTTCCAAGAACAATGTTTGATGTTGGAACTAGACTCTGGTGATGATAAAAGAGAGGGAAGACACTTGGGAGATAAATCTGATTGAAATTTAGAAAAGGGGTATTAGAGGTTGCTTAGCAGGTTGACTTTAGGGGTTAGCTGATGAAGAAAGGCTACACTTTGCCTTGTCTATCTGTCCCGTCTTTGTTGGACAGAGATACTGTAGCCTATTCCCCATGGTTGCACATAACAAAAGAAATTTGAATTCTGACATAATTATTCGTTATAAATACTGTGACATTTTAATATCTAGAGAATGTTTAAATCTTGTCTAGTTTCTGCTTCTTTTCCTTCTTTATGTTGATTTCTACATCTCTTCCTATTTATCTCTTCTGTGCATCACGCATATTTCACTATGAACTCGATTTTGTGGGTGAAAGGCCACAACTAACCGTTTGCATGCCTTATCTCTGCCCTAGAGAGTGGTGTCTCACAAATGAGCTAGCTGCACCTACTGTACATAAAACAGCAACATCACTTTGATCTCTCCTTAATGTGCTAGGTTTAGATTACTTTGTGAGCAAAAGGGGTGAGAGGTGGCAGGATACTATTTTAACTAACTACTGGGGGCAGTATTTATTCATGGCGCAGGATTTTAATGGGAAAGATGGAACATGAAAGCCTGTCAAATGTACTGCTCAAAGAGTCTGACAACACAGAATATTTTTTATAGATGAAACGTGAGGAATCTCCAACTTCTTAGTGTAATATAAATTGTATGGAGAAAGTAAGACATGTAAAAAAGCCAGATAGAAAGCTATCTGTATTCTGTTATGACTGTATGGAACCCTGCCACAAGACCAGATGACTATCTCAGAGTTGCATTTATTAGATACTAAGTATGACATGGTGAACAACAAAAATATATACTTTGAGAAAGATTTTCATCACACAATTAATGTAATTTTTTTTATTAAGAACTAAGTGTGTTAGAAAGTGTCTTCCAATGTGGTAACAGGAGAGAAACTCAGAAGGAAATATACAAAGAACATATTCTTCATGTTTGGAAGAGTTGCTTTATCTTTTACTTCCTAACAGACTCTAAATCCTATTATGTTTAATTCAGAAATTGCTTGAAAATTTCTGCCTTTGACTTTAGTAAGTCACTCACAAAAAGTGGGTTCATTTTTTTCTGACTTGCTACAGCCTTGCCCCCAGAGTGAATCTCAACCCTCCTTTCTGTCCCCAAACACTGGTGGGTATCTGATATACTTTAGACACAGTGGCTATCTATGGCAACATTTCTCAAGGTGGAGAGGTAGAAGGTATAAGAGAACTTCTGCAATAATTTGTATTTTAGAGAATTCTCCAGGGTGATTTTGATTTCTGACTTGTGTCTAGGAATCATTTGTGTTAAATTATTTAGCCCTTTGTAATATGGCTATGACTCACTGCATTAATTACCTCAGCATCTGTGAATTGCACTTACATTTTATAAATTTCATATTTTGATACATTATTTCATCACTGGAATATCAAATTCCATCCTCCCTTATAATCTCCCTCCCTGGAATACTTCTACTTCCTTTTAAATTCCAAGCACAAAACTGATCCTCCAGTAAAGTTTCTCCATCAGTCCTCCCCAAAGATATGATTGTTCTTACTTTAGATATTTTCACAGCAACATGGTGATGAAAGTGCATTTCTAATTTGTGTTTTAAAATAGCTATCTTAATCCACCACCAAACTGTGGACTAGGTTGCTTATTCATTGTTGTGAGTCCTGATTCAAATACAGTAGCAAGTTCAAATACAGTGGTAATTTTAAGAGATGACTCAATGATTGTTTATATTATGTGATTAAATTATCCCTTAATACAAATATGTGAACCTTGAGTATAGAACTCATAATTTTTACATTTGCATACAGACACAGAATCACAACTCAGATGAAGATATAGAAAAATTCCAACTTCCCAGAGATTCCTTCATGATCCTTCCTAACCAATATCTTCCTTCTGCCACCAAGGATAACTTCTTTTCTGACTTTTATGCAATAAGTTAATTCTGCTGATCTTGAATTCCATATGAACTCTACCAGTGTAACCAAATGGTATTTGTCATTTTGTGACTAATTTCTGTAACTCAACATAAGGTTTTTTTTTGAGTCATCTATGTTACTGCATGGATCAGGAATTCATTCATGGTACAGAATTCTACTTTATAAATTATGTCATGATTCATTTATCCACTTTTCCTTAATGAGAATTTGTGAAATTTACAATTTTTAATTCTTTTTTATTTATTCAAATAATAAACAGCTCAGCATTCCATAGCAAATAATAATTTTACAGATAACTAACACTTGTCTCTTAAAGTTTTTCTCTCATTTTCCCCCAACTTTTAAAAAATCAGTTCTAATCAATTAAAAACATGACAGTAGAAAGATCTTCAATTCATTGTACACAAATGGAGCAGAATTTTTTACGTTTCTGGTTGCACATAAAGTATACAATTTTTAATTCTAAGGAATGAAGTTACTATGAATATTTTTCTATTATATTTCATTGATTTTTTTTCTTTTTTGTTCTAATTTGTTATACCTGACAGCAGAATGCATTTTGATTCATTGTACACAAATGGAGCACAACTTTTCATTCCTCTGGTCATATACAATGTAGAGTTGCACCATATGTGCAATCATACATGTACCTAGGTAACTATGTCCTTCTTATTACACCGTCTTTCCTGCCCCCATACCTCTCTCCCTTCCCACCCTCCCCTTTTCCCAGTCCAAAGTCCCTAAACCCAGCCACTCCCATTATGGATCAGCATCCACTTATCACAGAGAACATTTGGCCTTTGTTTTTTTTTTTGGATTGGCTTACTTTGTTTAGCATGATATTCTCTAACTCCATCCATTTACCTGCAAATGCCATATTTTATTCTCTTAATGATGAGTAATATTCCATTGTGTATATATACCACAGTTTCTTTACCCATTCATCTGTTGAAGGGCAGCTAGGTTGGTTCCATAGTTTAACTATTGTGAATTGAGCTGGTATGAACATTGATGTGGCTATGTCACTATAGTATGCTGATTTTAAGAACTTTCGATATAGACTGAGGAGTGGGCAAAGACCATGCTACCAAAAGTATTATGCAAATTTAATGCAATTCTAATTAAAATCCCAACAACATTTCTCACAGAAATAGAAAAAGCAATCATGAAATTTATTTGAAAAAATGAGAGGCCCAGAATAGCCAAAGCAATCCTTAGCAAGAAGAGTAAAGCAGGAAACATGACAATAACAGACCTTAAAGTATACTATAGAGCTATAGTAAGAACAATGGCATGGTTTTGGCACAAAAATAGACATATAGACCAATTGTACAGAATAGAAGACAGAGACAAACCCACATAAATACAGCTTTCTTGTACTAGAAAAAGGCACTGAAACATACCAATGAAGATAGCCTCCTCAACAAATGGTGTTGGGAAAACTGGAAATCCATATTCAGCAAAATGAAATGAAACCCCATCTCTCACCATGCACAAAACTCAACTCAAAGTGGATCAGGGACCCAGGAAGCAGTCCAAGACCCTGCGCCTAATAGAAGAAAATGCAGGCCCAAATATTCATTATGTTAGCTTAGGACTTGACTTCCTTAACAAGACACCTAAAGCACAAGAAATAAAAATCAAGAATCAATAGATGGGATGGATTCAAACTAAAAAGCATGTTCTCAGCAAAGAAAAGAATCGATGATGTGAAGAGAGATCCCACAGAGTGGGAGAACATCTTTACTACACACACATCAGATAAAGCACTAATTTCCAGAATATATAAAGCACTAAAAAACTTAACACCAAAGAAAAAAAAACAACAATCCAATAAATAAATGGGCTAAGGAACTGAACAAACACTTCTCAGAAGAAGATATACAGTTGATCGACAAATATATGAAAAAATGTTCAAGATCTCTAGCGATTAGAGAAATGCAAATCAAAACTACTCTAAGATTTTATCTCACTCCAGTCAGAATGGTAATTATCGAGAATACAAGCAATAATAAGTGTTGGTGAGGATTTGGGGATAAAGGTACCCTCATATATTGCTGGTGGGACTGCAAATGGGTGCAACCACTATGGGAAGCAGTATGGAGATTCCTTAGGAAAACTTGGAATGGAACCAACATTTTCATGGATTTTTTTTTTTACTATTCTTCTTGAGTATATACTTAAATATTGGATTGGTGGGTTGCAGAAAGGTTTTTTTTTTTATTAAAAATGACTGGATCAATATTTACACTCAAAAGTTAAATTCCAGAGTTCTGCTTTGCTCTATACCTTTGTCAAAAATTGCTACTATCAGCTATTGATTTTAGCTATTCCGGTGGTTTTATGGTAATATCTCAATGCAGATTGAATTTGCATTTCCTTAATGAGAAGTAGTGTTAATCAATTTTTTTGTACTTCCTAGTCATTTGGATATCATTTAAAAACTACCTTTTTTTAAATATGTCTTTTTTCTAGTTGGGGAGGTTACCAAAAGATTGGAGGACTTAACCACTGGGCTACATCCCAGCTTTTTAAAATTTTATATTTTGAGACAAGGTCTCACTAAGTTGCTTAGGGTCTTGTTAAATTGGTGAGGCTGGCTTTGAACTTGTGATCCTCCTGCCTCAGCCTCCCAAGCCGCTGGGATTACAGGCTTACATGCTCTTTATTGAGCTGTCTATCTTTTTCCTATTGTTATGTTGGAGTTCTTTATATATATGGATACAAATGATTTGTCCAGTGTACATACTGAAAGTATACTTTCTCAGTTTTGAAATGCTGTTCTTACTTTATTGACTTGGTAGATTTTATTTATTTATTTTCAGAGCTGGGATTTGAACCTGCTGTCTTGTATAGAACAGGCAATTGCTCTACCAATGAGCTTCCTCCTCAGCTCTTTCCAAATTTTATTTTGAGACAAGGTCTTGTTAAGTTGCCTGTATTGACTTTGAACTTGAGACCCTGTTCCTTGGCCTCCTGAGCAGCTGTATGTACCATGCCCAGATAATAACATAATATGTTTTAGAGCAGTTTTAGATCACATCATAATGGAGTAGATGATATAGAGATTTCCCATAGGCCCCTTCCCTGATACATGGGCCTCCTCCACCATCAACATCTCTCATAGAGTGTTATTTGGTCCGTGAACCTGCTGTGATAGGTCATTCTCACCTGAAGTCTGTATTTGACTTCATTGTTCCCTCAGTGGTATTCATTCATGGGTTTTGACAAAGGCTTCATGAGAAGTTTTTACTATCATAGTATCATACAGAAGAGTTTCATTGCCCTAAAAATCCTCCTGGCTCTGCCTAACTACTCCCTGCTTCCCTCCTACCTCTTGATAATCATTGACCTCTGTACTGTCTCCATGGTTTTGGATTTTCCAGAATTTCATTGAGTTGGAATCAGTATGTAACCATTTTAGACTGGCTTGTTTGACTTAGTAATATGCATTCAAGTTTCTTTCATGTGTTTTCATGGCTAAATAGCTTGTTCTTTTTAGTGTGGGATAATATTCCATTGCCTTGTATATCCAGTTTATGTTTGCCTACTGAAGGACATTTTGGTTGCTTCCAAGCATGGACAATTATGAGTAAAACTGCTACAAACTTCTATGAGTAGATTTTTTGTGTGGACTCAAGTTTTCGAGTCTTTGGGGTAAATATCAAGGATAGGAATTCCCAGACTGCCAGACTGCACAGTAAGAGTAATATTTAGCTTGGTCCTTCAATACCATCTTTGCTGTTTTGGGGTTTCCTTATTCTATTTACTATCTATCTATCTATCTATCTATCTATCTATCTATCGTCTGCTGGTTCTGTTACTGAGAGAATTGGACTGAAATCTTATAACATTCTATCAATTAAATTAGTTGGGTATGTCATATTGTTCAAGTCTTTTATACTCTTACTATTTTTTTGCTTATAGACTCAGTTGCTGATAAATTTACTAAAATTTCCAATCATAATAATGTACACAACCTGTCTGTACTTTTAGTTCTGTTATTTTTTGCTTTATATATTCCAAAACTTTATTTAGATTTATACAAATTTAGGTTTATGTACTTTCTTGTTAAATGATTCTTTTATCTCACTGAAATGTCTCTATCTTGTAACACTTTTTGATTTCAATGCAATTTTGCTTAATATCGACTTAGCAATAGAATCTCTGCTAGTATTTGTATGAAATACCTTTCTTCCATTGTTTTATTTTCAATTTTACTTTTATATGTAAGTACTATCTTTGTAAATAGTATACGATTTGATCATTGAAAATCCTGCCTGATAGCCTTGTGTTTTAGCAGGAATTTAGTCAATTTACATGTAATGTAACTATAACATGGTTAGATTTAAGCTTTCTATATTGCTGTCTATCATCCATCTGCTAATTGTTCCTTAATTGTTTTCCCTTTCTGTTAGATTCATTAATTTGTTCCTTATTTTTCTCCTCTATTAGTTTTAGTTTTTGGTTATAACATTTAATATCATGGTTTTCTAAAAATAAATTCTTTAATTTATTGTAGTTTGACTTAAATTAGTATTTTACAACATTCTAAATAATGCAAACTATTTCTATAACTTGTACCCCACTTAATACTCCCTCATCTGTGCTGTTTGGCTATTTTTGTCATGCATTTAATTCCAATGGGAAAAAAAAGAGCAACCTCCAAAATGTTACTACTGCTGCCCTAAATGGTCAGTAGTCTCATACTCATCCATCTCTTTTCCCATTCCAGAGTTGTTTACTTTTCTTGACCTTGATTCTTTTATCTTGGTTGATTTTTCTTAAGCCTGGAATAAATGTTGTAATATATTTTTCTAATGTGAGGCTGTTGGTGACAAATTTTCTTGCCTTTCTTGCCCCTTTGTCTGAGAATATCGTTATTTATCTTCAGTTTTGAAGGATAATTTCATTGTATTTAGCATGCTAGATTGACACTTTTTTCCTTAGCACTATACAGATTTTTTTCTGGTTACATACTATGTCAGATATCAGGGCAATATTAAGGAACATGCAAGGTTTATTGGGGGTTGAGGGTAATTCTTGTAAAAAAATATAAAAGGAGAAAGCAGAATCGTCATGTCACAAGGCTAATGTGACACTTTTGAATATAAAAGAAGAAGGAAGAATGCCTGACACTATGACACAAATCTGATAAAGCCTTGGCCAACTCTTTGGGGAGTTCCCTTTTGAAAAGTTCCAAATTAGTTAGGAATGGCCAGGCCATACTATCTCTGCTGTGCTTAGTCACTGGGAAAGCACAGCTTTGGCTCAAAAGTTAAGTACAACCTTATAGCACTGCCGTGGAGGCTGACGCTGTATTGAATACAATTGAACAGCAAGTGCTCCTTGAAGGCTATCAGAGAGGCAAAATCCCATGACTACCATCATTCCCCTCTGGCATCACCAGTAGATTCACTTTTTCATACTTTTTAAAGGAGTAGCTCTTTCCTGGGTGGGAAAAAAGAAGCACCCAGGCTCTGTGGTGCACACCACAATCACCACAATCCCTGCTACTTGGGAGAATGAGACAGAAGAATTGTGCTGGGCAGTAGTATTCCACGATGCTGTGCAATGCATAGTCTCATAGTCTCATAGGTATATATGTACCACTGTGGGCAATTCCTCTGCATGTTCATTGAGCTAGTTCTGAAGTGGATAATGACAAAGGCTCATTTCAATCGGCTGAATTATTTTATGAACTTTTTTTAAACACCTCTTTCATTGTTGATGCTTTCTTTGGCATAAAGTTATAAAGATCTTCATATCTTACATGTGTTCTCTGTATCCATGCACATGTCTTCCTCCTGACCATTTTACATTTGGTCTCCAACACACTTTCATCAGTTGTTGAACTGTCTGGTCAAGCCATTTACACTGCTCATTAATTCTTTATGCATTTTTTACTTACTCTAATGTTGATATTTAAGATCTCAAAGAATTTATATCAATTTAAAGCCTGTGTCTAAAAGACCAATATCTGGGTATGCTCCTTTGCCTAGTAAATAATTACCCAAATAAATAGCCATAGTTTTGGAACTATTGGGGAATGATTAGAGATTATTAAAATACATGTTTATAAGGTGCTAAAGAGACTTTTCTTTTTGAGACATAATTATGTTTTAAGTTAAAATATTTTGGATCTGAAACTTTTGTCAAGTCCAGGAATTGGACAAAAGGACATAATTTTTTTTGTTGTTGTTATTGAGGTAGCTAACCACAACCTTCTGCTTATCCATTCCATTCCTGCATTCCTTTGTGTGTATGTGTGTGTATATATATAATATATATGAAATATCCATATTAGCTGTTCTATGCTATAAATCATTTCCACAACTTTCCAGAAATTATCCACCCACGTTTACCACTCCACCCTCACCAGTCATTATGTTAACTGAGACTTCCAGGCATCTGGTGGTTAATTTTTTTTTCTTTTAGCATTTATTGCTTCCAGGGTTTTCTCTATTTGGTTTTTCAGCCCTCTGACAAACCAGACTCCATAACAATCCTTCCTATCGCTCACTATGGCCTGGGGAACAGAGCCACAACTGAACTTTTTATCAATTCCAAGGTTCCTATCACAAGGACCCAAGGTTCCTGATGGTCTTGTTGAATGTGTGTCCTCTGGACCTTTCCATGAATCCTAATCCTCTGGTGAGACTTCTAGCCCCACATATTATAAGCCCCCCAGCACACTTACTTCCCAAAACCTTTCTATCCCTTTCTTATTCAGTTATAGTAACTAAAGCATTGTAATTTCACTCAGTATGGCCCACTATTTTCTCCAAACTTCTAAGTGCCACTGTGGTAGCAAGTTTATACTATCTTTAGAAACCTTTGCCAAGTGTTACTTTCATATCCAGAAAGAAGGTCTCTAAAACAATGAACTCACTTTTACCTAGTTTCTGTCCTGTTCCCTTGATCAGGACCCTCACAATCCAGTTGCTCAGATATTCCCCAGGCTCTTTCCTACTCCTGCTGGATAATTATTGTAGCTCATGTTAGGTCTATTAATTTCCTCACTGCTCAGATTCAGTATTTCCTTGAATTTCTTTGGATGACTTAACCCCAATTTTTTAGCTGACCTTCAGGACAGGAGATGAAGGGAAATCCTGAAGGTGACTCTGTTACTTTGGGGGGGGGGGCAAAAATCTGCTATGAGGAAGTGTAACCTTTTAAAAGGAGGGCTAGACTACCTCTCATGAATCTGATTTAGAAGAGTTTGGGGAACCCAAGTTTTTGGATGTATTTGTGAAAAGACTTATCACAAGAGTCAGGGTCCCATGTTTTCCTTGCAAGAGCTCTAAGCTTGACATAGATTAAAGGACAACATTTAGATACACATTCTATGCACTTTCCAGGCAGCTTCTCTCAGCCAGGAATCCTGGAGGCTCTCCTGGCACATGTTCGGTCCAGGAGATATTCAAAATCATAATGGGTGATCATGGTACTGACCGCTTGCCTTCCCTTTTTCATGGGTTACAACTTTACCCCAGTTGTTCAATGGTGTCTACAAACAGTTCCTTTATATATTATTCCATATTTTCTAATTGTTTGCTTTGAGAAATTAGCTACTTTGTGATAGCAACAATTGAAAATCTCTTAATAAATGATTGCTGAATAAATTAATTTGCTGCATTTGAGAATCTTCTGATATGTCCTGAGGGATACATTGAGAAGGCATTGGGAGTCATTTGTATAGAATAATACTTTAAAGAAACTAAATGAATTGTTGAGATTTTCCAAGAAATAGTGTACTAAATCCAAGGAGAGAAAAAATTTAACAACAACAAAATTAAGGAACAAAAATATTTATAGGACAGTAGGATAACAATTGAGAAAAGACTGAAAAAGAGAGAGTAACAAACATTTTCTATGTTGCAATTTACATTAACAAATACTTACTGAAATTATTCTATAATTAATTAACAAAGAAGGGATAATGTGAATGTGTAGGTGAGTCAAAGGTTAGGGTTCAATAATGCATTTTTGCAAGAGTAAGAGTTTAAAGTTGAAGATTAATGTGTTATGAAATGGCATAGATGTAGGGGATAGGGTATTCAGCCATCAGTTAAACATGAGCAGGATTAAAACTTGCTACTGTGATGCACATGAGGAAATCAGTTTCAAAAATATCAGGGTGGAATACAATAGTAACAGCTCCAGCGTTTTCATACTGTGAGAATTTTAGGTCAACAATGTGGTTGAAAGCAGATTCAGGTGAGATGTAGCTAGAGGCTGTATTTTTCTATAAACACACTTGTAAAATTTAAAGTCTGGGTTTTAGATAGATAAAATAAAATCAGATTGATAATTTCAAACACGTGTTTGTGAGTTCACTTCTTATTTAAATAAGTATAGTGACTGTTTAAATTGAGATAGCTTTCAGAGGTACTGAGGATTTGGGAGGACCTTTCCTTCTTTCCGTCCCTACCTTGCCCCAAGCTATCTTGATTCTGCTAATGAAATGCATTACTTTGTTGGAAGAAGAGCAGAGTGGAAAATTCTAAATGAAGGAGAAAAGTGGGAAATATTATGCCAGTTGATTTTAAAGAAAAATATTCACTTTAAATTCAGTCTCTTAGTAAGCAGAATGGGGGAAGGATAGATATTTAAATATCAAGCTAACAATGACAAAAAAATATCCCATAAGAATATTGGTGATTTTAAACCCAGTGAGATAGGCAGAATAACGATGTGATGCAGTCTATGTTGAACTCTATGGAAGTTTGGCTGCTAAGGTGGTTGTGGTGAGGTATGACACTAGGTGATATCCTAGTGGATGTGCTTCTTAGTTAGTGAAAGGCACACAACTGCATGGAGGTAAGCCCATGGCTGTATGCTTGTGACATAATTGCTCCATGATGGAACTGTTCATCAGAACAGAATGACAATGAGCTGGATAAGCTATATTATGACACTAACACGGAGCTCTGTGGCTTTGTGATAAAATTGTGCTCATTCACATAAATTCTCCCCTCCCCCCCCAGAATCATACAATTAGTTTTGTTAATAAACAATGGAGTCCTTCCATTCATTTCTCTGTCTTTCCATTCTTCTTTCTTCCATGTAATGCATTCACCTCTGTTCTTCATTAGTTAACAGTGGGAATACTCACAAGGCAAACAGCTCCCCGTTCTTTGCCCACCTCACTGGAATTGTGGGAACTCAGTATTACTGAGTGGTGAGGGTAAGGGTAACGAAAGTTGGAAAAATGCCATCCTAGGATCCCTCTGTGCTACCAATATGCAAATAATTTAATAGTAATGCAGTCAAGAGTTCCCTGAATAAAGACTCTCCATTTTCATCACTGTTGGTAAGTGCCAAGAGGGACAGATGAGAATAAGTTATAGCCGCATTGTGACATGTAATAAATCTTCCAAAAGAGGTTTACACGTACTCAGCTCTTTGGCTTTTATCCTGTGTACGACACTTCTGTTTGCTTTGCATCTAAGCAACAGAAAGTAATCAGCCTCTAAGAACTTAATTATTGGTTGCATGGATAACCCTTAGGGTGTGTGTGTCCAGTCACTTGGGCCTCTTCGACATTTCTCATCACATAAAGCAATATGCTTCCATGGTGCATGCCTCTCTGGAAAGCATGGTGGTTCATTTCTCCTTCAAGAGGAGGACAAAAGGCTGCTGAAACAACAAATACAACGGAAAACGGCCCTTCCTTGGGAAAAGGAGCTGCTCACAGTTTCCGATGATGGAAACAAAAGAAGAGTCTTAGGGCTAGAAATCACTCAAGAACGGAGCCTTGATAATAGTTAGAAGCTGGGAGGTAGAAAGTGTAAGGAATTCCAGGGAGAGGAGTGAGAAAATACTGTAACAGGCTTGCAAAATTCAACTTGGAATCACACTAGTATATTAATGAGACAAGTTTAAACTGGTCACACTCCCACCTTTTAACCAAATTGTTAGCACAATTTAACACACTTTCAAAGGGGCACCCCTAGGATGTGCTAATGAAGTCACTTTCTTCTCAGCGTGAATCAGCGGGCTTTCCCCTTTTCGTTGAGCTCTCTTTGATCAGGCAGTCAAAATACTTGAATATCTTGTCAATCCTGGAGGTTGTAAGGATGCTTTTCATTTATATACATGGGGAAACTGAGGCAGAAAGTACCAAAGGTGAACTTCAAAGGTAGTTGATTTTCTGCCTAATCTTTTCCTACTGCTGTTTAAATGAAGGAAATTAATAAACACTGTTTAAGAACTTTATCTTTTAGGATTATGAATAATGTGGAGAATAACAAAAGCTGTGAAATGCTCTGTAATTGTTAAGCACTGAACAAAAGGTATGAACTGTCATACTCCAGTTTTCAAAATTACATCGCAAATTGTTTGTTTCAACTGGACTTTGACAATCTCTCTCTTAAAACTAGGTAGTAATGGATATACTCTAGAAATTTATACCTTAAAGCAATCAAACAATTTCATGTAATTTTTTTTTCAGCTTAGTTTCAAGATTAAAGCAATCTCTTAAAAAGAACTTGTTCCAACCAGGCAGCTCCAAGAAGAGACCATGTTCTCTTGGGTGAGGACAGTGGAATACAGTGCTATTTATTTACTCTTCTTTTAATCATATACACATTATACCCATACAAAAACACTTTACATATACAACATTTTAAAATTTAAAAGAATTTTTAAAAAATCAGTCTCATAGCTGAATCTTGAAGTAAATCAAGTAGAGACAATGCATTTAGCATTCTTCAAAGTTTCTGGCAAGATTTAATAGAAAAAACTACCCATTATTTTATTTGAAAACAGACATATGATTTTTGAGATGAACAAAAAAAAAAACCTGTAAAAAACTAAAGGGTCATTTTAATTGGACCATATAATACACAGATCACCACTTGTTATTTTTTATGAGCATCTAGGCTTTTTATAAAAAAGGTTTTAAAATTTCTTAGTACTCTTATAAACCTTTGTGATTATCTGACAATGATTCATGTAATATTATTGTGTATCTGACTTTGGCAGTTACCCATTACACCATGTTAACATATTTCAATAAGTAATCAATTTGGTTTCCAGTACGCTGATTTAATTCAGGTTTCATTACTCGCCTAGTATTTATTTTTTAGGCATGTTGTCCATCTTAGTCTAGGACTGCCCTTTTTGCATTAGCCATTTTAGGATAAAATACTTAATAAGATTTGCATTTAAAAAATGAACTAGAGGAACTGGACCCCCTCCAGCCAGAACAAGTAATTATGTCATTTGTATTGCAAAGCAGGAGTGGCTATAAAGCAATGGTATACTTTTTTAAAGATTGATAACCTTAAGCAGTATTATATTACACATAAAATGGCAGGTCTGACAGAGGAACTAAACGTGGGCAGTGTATAAAATCATGAGAACTGTAGAGAGTTGCAAAGTTTTTGCTTTTCTTTTCATGAGATATTCAATTAGAGGCAACTGTTTACAGTTCATGTCTTTATTTCTTATTATATCTCTCTGTAATAAATTGATCTTTCCCTAGAGAGGAACCTCTGCTCACGTAGATTGCAAGAATGCCATGTCATACACCAGCAAAGCTTCTCAAATCACATCTTAACCTTCAGAAACTCAGGAAGTAGCCAAACAAAAATTGAACCTGGTTAGTTGAACTTATGATCACCTGGAAGCACCCTATCTACCAAACTAAAATTTTTCATTGCTAAACACAACTCAAAGCTCGGCAATACCCTTAATATCACTACAGACGCGTTATCAAGCATTTGATAACGTTGTTTCCTACTTTACAGTATTATTTCATTATTCCTCAGGTAGACTTTCAAAGTTGCCAGTATTAGTAATACACATACCTGAGCTAAGTTAACTCCAGAGCTGATGTTCTTAACTACTATAATAAATTTATGTAAAGTAAAAAAATGTCTTAAAAGATATTTCTGAGATATTTTTTAAACAGAAGCATCCATTCCTACATTCAAATAAGTGACAAGGCATTAACATTTTCTGATCTTAAAATGGAAACTTTTCAATTAAAATAGATCCTTTAGTAGTTTTATGGAGAAAGGTTTTATGAAAAACTGGGCCTAAATTATCAATTGTGCTCTTTTTTTATAATGAAAATGTATATAGCTGGTTGTTTCTTTTAGTTACTGGCCAATCAGAGTCTCATATTTGATAAAAGTATTCTGAATCTTACCTTCACAGGGCTTGCATCCTCATAAAGGGAAACACAAAAAGAAATGCAATATGTTTCACACACTTTATGTGAAAATTCTGGAAGCTACACAAGAGAAATACATCACCATGTATGTATGATATGTCAAAATACATTCTACTGTCATGTATAACTAAAAAGAATAAAAATAATTAAAAAACCAATATATCAAAATTATTCAATGACAATATTTAATCTTCTTAAATTTTTTAGCTGTGCCACATTTTTTACATCACAGAATAATTTGCAAACATGTAGAGGAAGCAGAAGTCAGAGATAACTCATGTCAGACATGATTTTTTTGTTGGAAAAATAACAACTAGGTGAGTAGAAATGCTCCTTTGATGAAAGTGTATAAGGAGAAAGTTCAGGGCATCAAAATTAACTGTTGGTGGAATTTGTGGTTAATGTAAAAAGTAGTCAATAAGTTTGAATACACAAGGAGGAAGGAAGTGGGAGTTTGAAGAGAACCAAGAAAGGAGTGTGAGGTATCTCACATCAATATGAAAGATGAACTGAACTAAATTTCAGACTGGAAAAAGTCTTATTCAATTTTGTATCTCTAGTGTCTTAACTGCAATAAGTGATTAATAAGTATGTATAAAAATGTTTGAATGAAAACATTGAAATGGATTATGGAAGGGCATTTTTCATAGAACTTTGCAAACTATAATTGGATTGAGTGTATCAAACATACATAGTTTTATAATAGGCTGACCTAGTGGTTTGAAAAATTAATTCATTCAAGAGAAAATAGTAGCTGACATTAATTGAGCACATGCTATGTTTCAGAGCCTGTTTTAAATAGTTTATAGACAACATTGCATTTAATTCTCTCCACAAAATTATGATGTGGATACCATTTTGATCTCCATTTTATAAATGTGAAATACAAGGTTTAGAAGCTCCACTGTAAGGGGTCCACTGGATTATGAAGAGCAAAGCATTCTTAACCACTGATTTCAGCAAGGAAGAGAAAATGTTATAAGAAGGAATTTAGTTCAGTTTTTTTTTTCCACCTAGCACAGCACTTGGCAGGTATTTAATAAATGTTGGATAAAGCACACTGAAGTTTTAAGTTATGTTTTATTAAGGATTGGATGCATGGAAATGCTGTATAGCACAGGGGAGTCTTCAGAGGATAAAGCAGATGATGCTAAAGAATGAAAGGAAACAGCAGAGTCAAGTGAAAAATAATCTATGTATGAGCATGGATAGACATGGCATCTTTGTGTAGAAAGAGAAATACCTCATCATCTATTGCTTCATCAGATTTTGAACTTCAGAAATCAGTAGAGAAATTTAAGATAATAATGGCCATGAAAGCCAAGGAAAGTGGGTTATTCCTGAAGTTCATATATGTCTTGCAATTATCTATTTCAAAAATTTTCAAATATAGAGTTTCTAATACTGTATAATCATACAAATGTCAACTGAAAGTTACTGAAATAAAGTGGATAATGTGTGAATTACTTTGGTGTGTTTGTGTGTGCATGCATGGGTGTGTGCATGCCTGGGTGTGTGCATGCATGGGGGTGTGTGTATGAAGAATCATATTGAATTATTAAATGACAAAATAACTTCATCAAAATTGTTGGATACTGGGCTGGGGATATAGCTCATCTAGTAGAGTGCTTGCCTCACATACAGAAGGGCCTGGGTTCGATCCCCAGCACCATACAGACACTCACAAACGTTGGGTACCAATAACAATTATTGGATATATGCACAATTGCCTTAATGTGTGGAAAAGTAAATATATGGGTAATTGCTTTTATTTCAAATGTACATACATATTTAGCTTTATTGAGTTTCTACTATGTTCCTGATATGGAACAGAATGGCGCCACGATGTCTTCATATTTTTTAAATGAAAAAAAAATTTGAATCTTGTAGTTATCGTTTGTTAACCTTTAAAAAATATCAACCCTAGAAACATTTAGCTTTATTATTTTTCTCTAATTGGAGAAATTTTATATTTTCCTCTTTAAATGAATATAAATATCTGACAAATGTTTTCCAAATGCTAGACAAAATATTTTGCAACCCAAAGTAGTATGCATTATGTTTATTGTTAGATTTTCAGGTGCTGAGTAGAAAGTGTAACATATCTTATATTTTCTTTGTATTTTGAAAAGAAAGTGATAGTATGTCTTCAATTTTTTTTGTTCTGTGGATTGAATCCAGGGACAGCTTGACCACTTAGCCATATTTCCAGCCGATTCTTACATTTTATTTGGAGACAGGATCTTGCTAAGTTGCTTAGGGCCTCACTAAGTTGCTGAGGCTGGCTTTGAACTCACGATCCTCCTGCCTCAGCCTCCTGAGTCACTGGGATTACAAGCATGAGCCACAAGTCTGGCGGTCTTCAAATCTTAAATTCTAATCCTAAAATAGCTATATTTTTAGTTTGAAAAAAGAATCTGTCCAAGTACAGAAGCCATATCTTCTAAGACAATGGGCCCAATTCACAGACTGAATTTGACAGTGTACTCTGCATGCATTTATTGAAATATTACATCAATATCCATTAATATGTAAATTAACACATATTCATTAAATCTTTTTAAGTTAAAAAAACTTACATAGGAACATGTAAAGATAAACTCTCCTCTTTTTAAAGTCCTCACTGCACCTATGTTCCAAACCTGACCTGTTTTTTTCACACAGACACCTTTTAAGTCTCTCTACTATCAAAAACATCTGAACCATTCTTGTATGGAATTGTTGTATAGAGACTCTTGGATTCTGCACTGGTCTTCCAAGATCCAAGCATTAATGAAAAAAAAAATGATATCAGTTTTACTAGATATTTTCACTGAAATTTTCTTTTGAATGCATTATTGTTAAATATTTAGAATTGCTCCAAATATAGTCTTAAGTTCCTTTAGAAATATTTGTACATACAATATAGTGTTGTGTGTGTGTATGTGTATATATATATAACATATATGTATATGTTTAGATTTTATTTTATTTGGGGGAAGAAGTATGCTTTCAACCTTAATAATACTGCAAAGATGTTCATCTTATTAGGTTGCAAAAAATGTGCCCTAAATACCCTAGTTTATAATTCAGTAATGTGCTTGGAGGAGGCACAGTGGGAATGATGAATGGTAAAGATGGGATTATTACTCAAGTCTCATTTGTGACAGTTGACTTCCGTGATATTTATCTTACATTTTTCTTTTGGGCCGTGTGTGTGAGTGTAATACACTTTATATATTAGCATTGGTCCATCTATTATTATATTGGCAGCAGGAGATTTTCATTGATTAGTTTCTCTCTATTTGCTTTTTCTTCCTCTAAACCTTCATGCTGTAATGCAGAAGATTTATTTTCAATGATTTATTAAAATGTAATTCTAAGGTGACTCCTTATCAAGGAAGTAATCTGTAGGCTATCTTTGTTTAAACTTGCAACCTGCTTTGTCAAGGAAAACTGCCTATGAAATTTTCATTATAATAGACAGCTTTTCATAATGAATGAAAAACAGCTATTATGATTGAAAACAAATTGCTCTGAAACATATTCTTTGAAACAATGTGCTGCTTAATTGTATTTTGGAGGAGGGGGAGGCTAAGGCAATTCTATTTAATTGGTTACATTTTTCAGTTCTATAAATTAATTTGCACTACCCAATATCACTTAATTTTTCCCTAGGAAAGCTTTTGCTTGCCCTAGCAATATTATAACTGCTAATTCAATTACACTGAAATTGTTTAATAGAAAATATAATTGCTTATTCATACAGAATACCCATTAAAGGAGTGCAAAAGCGTGAACCCGAGGGTTACTGCATATTAATACTTTGGGAATAAAGATGGGAATGTTGTGCAGAGAAGGTGCTGGCTGATCTTTAATTGTTCATCACCTGCCTCCAAAATAATATGAATGGACCCAAACTAAATGACCACTCATTACAAGTTTCAATTTAGGAGCTTGGCTGGGGTCAGCAGATTGCTTATGCTGATCGCAATGATTTGAAGTTGTGATTACCATAAGCAATTTAAATTTTATTGATCTCCCCTTCTGAAAGTTGTAATTGAGCATAGATGTTGGACCCAGAGCTCTCCAAACTAAATTGTGCTCTGAAGCCCTTGCTGGATTCCTGCAAGAATCAATAAGCAGTCAGTCACATTAACAATGAAATAGGTCCATTAACATACGGTGCTATTGGTGAAACTTTATTTAGGAAGGGTGTTAGTTCACTTCATTGTTTTATCAATGGATCTTGGCTGTACAAGGAAAAGTATTGCTTTAATATGTGTAATAAGCTTGTATGGAAATGAAATTATATATTATAAATATATGGAAGATGACTAGGTAGACAGTTGAATCCTTATATGAGAGTCATTGTGATTCATATCATCGTTTTACTGTAAACAGAGGTTTTATACGACTGGAATTGCAGCTTGCCTGCTGCAGTGCTTTGCAGTAATTCGGAATTTTTATTCCTCTTTATTAGATACAAGGTTTCCCTCCATCAAGGTTAAGTACATCTTGAAGTCTCCATGTTCAGTGGTAAGTAGTGGCTTGTTAGGGAAGCTATACAACCTACCCTGCTGAGCCAGGGACAAAAAGCTGGGAATTCTAACAGAAATCTTCGCATTTCTAAGCAAGTTGGGTCTGTATTTAATACCCAGAGCACTATTGGGCCTTTTTAACGACTCTGTCCTACTTATTATTATCAAATTATTCAATATTTTAAACTATAGGAATCTATTAAAACTTTATGACAGGACATTAGGCCTAAGATTTGTCAATTTTAAGGGTAGTTAAATAAACTAATCTAAGTGTCTCTTTTTTAAAAATTAATTAATCATTTGCTTTTTTCACATCATTATCTTGGCAACCTCTTGTTATTCTATGAGTTCCAGGGTGTCAAGATGACCTACTGCGTGAGGTTCTTCAACTTGGTACAATGTGATAAAGGAGGAAGAAAGTGGGATCAAAAATCTCTCTGGCCAAATTTTTACTGCTCAATGAACTTGGATCAACAATATCTCTTTCTTTGTATAGCCTAGTTATAGTTGATCATCTCCTTTGAGAGCTCCGGGTCATGGACTCTGCAGTCCCTTATTAAGAATTAATTTAATCATAGTACAGATGGCCAAGTTTTAATTTCAGATCTCCCTTACTGACATTGTTTAGTTCAGCCGGAGTAACAAATGACCAGGAGGTGGGAACAGAATGTCAGACCAAGAGCCAGGGAGTAAGGAAAAGAATATTACTGGATCTAGAATATGGTTTAAGTATTTACTAGAATATTGCTGAGAATCCTTCTGAATCTTGGCTTCTCAACAATATTCTTTGCCTCAATGACCTTGAAGATATACATAAAACTCATCAGGAATTTTATTTCAAATTTGGTCTTAGGTTATAAGTCTCTCTTTATAGGGAAGCCATACATGGGGGCTTTGCTTAAAGGATTTAAATCAGGAATAATGACCCAGAAAACTACAGAAGAGGAATATTCTATATTCCTATATGAATGCTATATTTTAAAGCCACTTATACAAAGAAAAGGTTAATGGATTGGAAATGTTACTTACTCTCTCTATGCCTCAGTTTCCTCAGTTACATAACGATAATAGGAGACACTTTGTACATGGGGTTGATGTGGGAATTAAATGAGATAATTCATGCACAGAATTTAGTATGTGCCTTGAACAATATGAACTTGCAATAAAGATTGGTTATTAATAGGATGACCCAGATCCAGGTTTCCCAGGATAAATATGGTTTCTTCTTAATAGTGAGCCTGAACAATGGTTTGGATGAAAGATGGAATGTCCACCTTGGCTATTATCATTCAGCAAAGTGGTAAGGAAGAGCATGGCAGAACAATTTTCTAATGGAGGAATCAGAAATTGAGAACCTGTGGTTGGTGTGAGGATTTGAGTTCAAGGTGAGGTGAGGTGGGCTTTCCAGTACACAGGCAGGTCTAGACAAAATGTTAGTTGCTAAATATCTTCTCTTACATACCCTTACCTTCTTCTTACGGATTCTGCCTCCTTGGCCTGTTTTGCACAAGTGCTCTCCTTGTCAGTGAATGGTTCTTGCAGTGCTTGAGCTTGCCTAGGGTTTACAGAGGTGACATCTAATCAAGCTCAATGCTTTTGGAGAAGCATTTCATATTCTGGTTAGTGGTGTTGTTAATAACCTTCATGGAATTGCTTCTAACCCATTTTCTATGTTCTATCATAAACAATTCCACATTTAAATTTAGACTAAATTGCAATAGCTTTGCTTTTTAAAATAAGTGTTTGTTGAGTGGATGATTAAATGAATGAAGGCTCATTGGTGTATTTGCATTTTAATCAATGTCAAATGTTAACCTTAACAAACTATTCTTAAAAGGTAACTTTTAGGTTCTATAGCTGGCCATCAAAGGAGGAAACTATAAAACAAGAAGCTTTCTGGGTATCTCTTAATTTATAAGGTATTGGTAATTTTTTGAACTTTTTGCATAGTTGAAACAATTTAAGAGAGTGTTCAGAGGAAGATGGAGGATGAGTGAAGTGGATGTTGAGCAAATTAACTAAAAATCAAACAACATAGAAAACATAAAGTAATAGGAAAAAAATAAAGAAAATAAAACTACATTGCTTTGGGGCAACTTGGCTAAAGCTACAAGAATAATGTGTTATTTCAATCAATGAGAATATTGAAAAAGAGTGCTCAAGGAAAAAACAAAGCACATTATATTATCATTGACCTTGTTTACACTCAGACTTCCTAGGTTACTGATGGTATTAATGATGCAAATTATTCATCCCTGGGCACCCTGAATGGTAAGGGAATTTGAGTTTGTTATTTTTGTGCAGTCAGCTTAAGTTATTATTCTATCTTACTTGACTTCTGAATTCTTTTTCTCAGATTTCACTAAGGCGTTTCACTCTAAATATTTTCTCAGATATACAATCGGAACGGTTTCCAAGCACATGTTACGCTAAAACTTCCCTGCCAAAGGAGATCTTTCATACCCCTCTGATGTTTGAAAGCATGCCAATTTATTATCCAGTTGACATTTTACTTTGATACTAGCAATATAAAAACTCTCTAGGAAAAATAGACTCTTTGGACAATAGAGTCTGTTTTTATATAAGTAGGAGAGATGAGAAGGAATTTGAAGCTATGAGAAAAAATAATCTCGGCTCTTCTTGTGAAATCATGTGCTTTCCTTGCTTTCCAATCATTAACAAGAACAGAATATTAAACATATATGTCTCAGTTATCTCACAAGAATGTTGACAGAATAATTGAAGTATCCTGTGCCCAGAGCAATTGCCCCAAACAATCAGTTGTTTGGGATGGTTATGACCTTAAAGGCACTGTTATTGCTTTAATACTGCGTAATCCCCAATCACCTTCTAATCTTATTTGGTTTACCAAGATGATTAATTGGCTGGCAATAGCTATTTCTAACAATAAAATATTACAGGGAATTCTGGATATGCTTTGTTTCATGAGACTTGGGGACACGTTAAGCTTGTTTTCCCAAGGACTTGCCACACAGGTTGTTAAGATGTAGGTCTCCAAACTGGAAGGTAAAGTATGACCAGTTGTCACTGGTATTTCCTGCCTCATCTAGAAATGCCATTTCATCATTAAAAGTTACTTGGGATACTGCATCTATGGAGTAGATATATGGGTATCTTTAATTTTCTAGGTGTTTTTAGCTTTCACAGGCATTTTGCATCAGTTCAATGATCAGTTCCACTCAATTGTCTTAGAAGAACAGGGTGCATATCATATCTTCATCAGTTTTCCTCATCTGTTAGATAAATATAAGATAAAAAAGTAAACAGAAAAAGTAAAAAGGTGCTGAGTATAGTGGTACACACCTGTAATCACAGTCACTCTGGAGGCTGAGGCAGGAAGATTACAAGTTTTAGGCTAGTCTGGGCTATTTAGTGATAATTTGCCTCAAAATAAAAATGGTGGAGGGTATACCTAGTACTTGCCTGGCATGTGTGGGGACCTAGGTTCAATCTCTAATATTACAAAAATATTAAAAAAAGTAAAAAGATTACTTTTATCAGGTCACAGTGGTCTATGGAGCCTTCCAGTCCTCAGACCAAGACCTTTTCAATGACATAGTTTATACAGTATTTGCATCCTTGAGTCACACAAACAAGCATATAAAATAAAATAATGTACCAATGAACTATTTTACAAGTCTTTTGAAAACCATATTTTTAAAAAATGTGTAAATACAGCAGTATGAGGGTACATTAAAAGATGTCTCCAAAGAAAGAAGTGGAACAAAATATCCTTGCTGAAAGTAAAATCCTGAAAAATTCTTAAAACCCATCTTGTTAAACTAATGAAGAATACTGACAGAAGTTGTTCAGGATACAGATTGTTATGGCTTGTATGTGAGGTGTCCCCAAAAGCTCATATGTGAGACAATGCAAGAAGGTTCAGAGGAGAAATGATTGGGTTGCGAGAGTCTTAACCCAATCAGTGATTTAATTCCCTGATAGGGATTAATGGAGTGGTGACTGAAGTGGTAGGGTGTGGCTGGAGGAGGTGGGAATTGGGCGTGGCTTTGGGTATATATTTGTATCTGGTGACTGTAGTCTCTCTCTCT
This sequence comes from Marmota marmota marmota, assembly GCF_001458135.2. Lineage (NCBI taxonomy): Eukaryota > Metazoa > Chordata > Mammalia > Rodentia > Sciuridae > Marmota > Marmota marmota. The sequence continues at coordinate 4,753,529 of NW_026000169.1, forward strand.
CTCTCTTTTCTGATCAAGATGTGAGCTTCTTCCCTCTGCCACACTCTCCCACCATGATATTCAGCCTCACCTCTAGTCTGGAGGAATGGAGCCAGCCTTCTATGGACTAATACCTCTGAAACTCTGAGCCCTCAAATTCACCTCTACAATTGTTCTGGTCATATTTTTTAGTTACAGCAGCAAAAACACAGGTGTAAGCCCATTATTTGTTAATTATCTTAATTTGATCCTTTTGTGGTGGTAGGATAGGCATCATTTTCATTTTATGTATTTATTTATTTATTTATTTATTTATTTTTGGTACAAGGGATTGAACGCAGGGGTGCTTGACCACTGAGTCACACCCCAGCCCTTTATATTTTTTATTTTGAGACAGGGTCTTGGTAAGTTGCTTATATCCTCACTACGTTGCTGAGGCTGGCTTTGAACTTGCCATTCTCCTGCCTCAGCTTCTCAAGTTGCTGGAATTACAGGTGTGTGCACCAGTGCACCCAGCATCATCTTCACTTTATAAAAGTAGCAACAACAACAAAAAAGTAAAAGATAAACCTGAAAATAACACTCATCTCTTTGATCTCTAGATGTGGTAGTGTTTCTATTACAATTTAGGAAAGGGCGACTAGATTTCAGTCCACTTAGGATAAAGCTTTGCCACTCCTTTGCTTCCTTTGTGAATGATAACTGCCAAATCTCATATATTCACCATAGACTAATGTGTGTGATTTCTCCATCCTCTAATTCCCTCCCCCAAATCAACTTCATTTTTACGTGTTGATCTATATTCTAAAGTTATCTTATTTTTGAGAAATTAAACAAAATGATATGTAGAAATGGAAAGAACAATACTGCTCACTTCTCCCCCTGATCATTCCCAACACATTTTTTTTCCTTAAGAGAAAGAAGTTGGCACTAATTTTAAAAGTCTTGCGGAGGAATTTTTGTGAGGTGGTACATGCTCTGTTTAACTTAAAAATAAGTGAGCCAGATTGACCTTAAAAATATTTTCCTGTTACACACAGTTTCCATGTTGATCGTATGAAGTATCAGTATAAATTTGGAGGCTCTACACTTGCTTTCTTATTTTCTTCTATGAGAAGCATGGAGAATAGGCACAACTCAACAATAAGCCTGCTATGTTGTCTAAATACCTCCACTCTGCTCCCGATTCATTCTGAGTAATTACTATAACACAAATTAAAAAGAAAGATTATATGTAATTTTTAAAATACACGTCTCAAATTTCAAAGCATCTTTTCTCTGGCAATAGGAAGTCATAATGTGCAAAGTTCTACTGGCTCTAGTGTCCTCACCTTTAAAGACCACAGGGCATGGTTATTGAGGACCATATTTATTGCTCAGTGTCACATGCCTATCAATTCAGAAGGACAAGACAGTAGGATCCCAAGTTCGAGGACACCCTCAGCAACTTTGCAAGGTCCTAAGTAACTTAGTGAGACCCTGGCTCAAAATAAAGGATAAAAAGGGCTGGGGCTGTAGCTCAGTAGTAAAAGCTCCTCTGAGTTCAATTTCCAGTCCCAAAAAAAAAAAAAAAATGGAAGAAGTAGAAAAGTCAGGTTTGGACTTGGTGGGCCTGGGTTGAAATGCAAGTTTGCTAATTTTATCATTTACTGTGTAAATAATGTAAGCAAGTTACTCATCTGTGAAGTTGATATAAAAATATTACTTCTTTTATAAGTCATAAAATTATGCAAAAAATATATGTAAAAGTACTCCTCAGACTTGGACACAATGAATGTTCAACACTAGTTATTATGAAACACTTAATGTACTAGGAACACAAAAGAATGTTCCTCTCACTGCATTTTCTTTTCCCCTCCTGCCTTAGTATTATTGAATGTCACTGATAGGAATGGCTTCCAAGATTCATCTTTCTTCTTTTCTCTGACAGGTAGCAGCTAGAGAAAAATTTTCTGTTGTCTTTCTTCCTTTGAAAGAAATGGGTAGTTTTTCTGGTGAAAAAGTGATTTCTTTACCTTCACTTTGATTTAGTTTCAGATAATAATGTGATTTAAAATTCAAATCTAAGAGCTCATAATAATAATTAGCCAAGAGCTGTGTGTATTTTGCTAGAAGGTAAGTGTAAAGTCCAAATCAACAAGTTATTGACTGTTGGACTTATATTTTAGAATAAGGCAAGGGAACCCTTCACGAATAATGTAGCATTCCCTGGTTTCCTGTACTACACACTCACCCATATGACTGTGGCATTCAACCTCAAGGTCTCAGCACCTTAACATAACAGTTGTGTTTTCCATTCACCAGAGAGGTCAACATTCTTGGTTGGTATAAGGCTTTATGTGGTAGTTCTCACAACTAAGGTCCTTTTATTTTGAAGACCCTTGTGTCCTGGGATTTCATAGTCTTTTATGATGTATGTGACAGAATTAAAGAAATGATCAGATAATCTCTACACATAAAGACAGGGGAACTCTGAAAGAATACTTCTTTTTAAATATTAATCTGAATATATTCTATGAGACCACATCTTCTCTTCTCCTGTGAATGTTTATGATACTGCTGTCCTCTGCCTTGTATAAACCTGGAACAACAAATTAGAAATATAGTTGTCCTCAGTGTTGGCTCCAGGACCCCCAAAGATACCAAAATCTAAAGATGCTCAAGTTCCTTATGCAAAACAGTAAAGTATTTGCTTGTAACCTATGCATATCCTCCTAAATACTTTAAATAATCTCTTCGTTCCTTATAATATCTAAGACAATGTAAATGCTATATTAATAGTTATTATGCTGTACTGTCTAGGGAATAATAACAAGAATATGAGGCTTGAACATGTTTAGTACAGACATAATTTTTTTTTCTGAATATTTTTTGATCCACGGTTGGTTGAATACATGGCTACAGAGGTCTGACTGTACTGTACTTCTGTACCTACATGGCCTCTTGGCAGACAAGTATGTGTGCCCAGGTGTGAGACTAAAAATTGAACAATGGTGAGTTGAGGGGCGGTGGTTGGACAGGGAGGAAAATATTCACTGACCTATGGGAGGCTGTGATAAGTGACTCCTTTTAAAACTCAAAACAATTATAAAAAGCAAGGTAAAGAACATAAAACTATTTTTTACATTCACTGTTACTCTGAAGGCCCTACACTTTATAGTAGGTCCGACTTACAGATTCATCCTACCCTTAAGGAGTCCACAAAATAAAAGGACCTTAATTGTGAGAACCATCACATGAAGCTTTATACCAACCAAAAAATGTTGAACTCTTTCGTGAATGGAAAATACAATGCTAAGAGCCACAGCCAAGTAATATGATGCATGGCATTTTTGGTTGAAAGGTGACGCCAGCAAGCCATTGAGATGATATGATTATGTTAAGATCTGCATTCATATGGATATTGGACTCCTGCTGTCCACCTCGGCCTGCTACGGGATTCCTGGAGAGTTCCCATTGGTTGGGGAAGTGCGGTAGGAGGGAATTCTGGAGGAGGGACTTCCTGTTGGGGTCCCGGAGAACACTGCGTGGGTCTGTCAGCAATCTGCCCGGGAGAGTAGGGGCATTGGCGGCAGTTTCAAAAATACAGTTTGTTCCTGCTTGAGTGGCTCGTGATTTTGTGCCCAGCCAGACTGCGGCAATACAACAACTTTTATGCTGAGGTGCTGAGACTTTGAGGTTGAATGGTACAGTCATATGGGTGAGTACCTTTGCATAGGAATCCAGGGAATGCTACATTGTTCATGAAGTCTCTATAACCAGATTCATCCTACCCACATTCGGAAGGCCCTAAGCTTAAATGTTCAAAATGACTGGAGATATCAGTGCATACAATTATGATGGGCTTTGTTGCCAGCTCTTCTCCATCTGTACAGCCCTTCAATCTCTGTTCTTGCAGCTCCTCTTTCTCTCTTTGTATATGGTTGCTCAGTTAATAGATGGCTAATGGCTCTCCTGCTTTTCTTGTTTTTAACTTTTCAGTTCTATCTGAATGTAAGAATGAACACCCACTTAATGGAAATGTTTGTGCATTTTAAAAATCTTGGTTATTTATATATTCAAGATTAATATGTGTAATAAATCGGTTTCTATAGTCATTACTTTTTTTAAAAAGACACACTATTTCTGATTTTTGCTCACATCCATTGACAAGTGTTCCCAGGAACATACTGAAAGAAGGCTGGAAAATGTAGTGAAAGAGATGAAATGGTTTGTGTATGGCTTAGGACCATTGTCCCACCATGTCTCTCATACAGTTCTGGAATCTTTAAACAGTTGGTGAGCTCAAGCACAATTCTGATGAAAAGCAAAGGATTCCACTGAGTGCAACTGGACTTTGGTGTAACACTTTTATAAGGAATGTTATTATGAAACCAAGGGAAACCTGAGCCAACCCTATAGCTTCACTCACTTAGTCACTTGCTTTTCTCACCAATTTTAGAGATCACCTAGCTGAGCAGTGTACCCCATTAGCTTTGCTTAGACAACACTTCTGACACACAAGTCATGATGGTAATGGTTGTCTAAGTTGTTTTCCAGAAACATGAAGGTATCTCAGATTTGCTTGAAACCACCAATCTCTCACTTCGACCATGCAGGGGTCTGTTTGATGTCTATGGGCTGAAAAGCCAACTTCAGAGCATGCTAATGCTGCATTTTCTGCTCATGTGTTCTATGAAGAACCCTGAAGTTTGGTTAGGCGTTTGTAGACCACCAGTTGCTTTGCTTTTCCTTACTTCCAATCACCTTTCTCCATGTTATGAGAACTAAAACATGAAGCCTTATACCAACCCCCAATTCTCAGATCACCCTGCTTCTTTACCTCAAAAATACCCCTGAACTTCCTTGGAGAAGCAGATTTGAAACTTGTTCTCTAGTCTTCACACACTTTGATGCCTGGTGAAAACACTTGCAAGACTTATTTCAGTGATTGGCATACTGCATCCCAGGAAAAATGAGTCTGATTTGGTAACAATTATTGAAATTTGGCTATGATGAAGACATTAATTCAGCTTACTCTTGTCACCTCATCTAAAATTCATAAACTTGATTTAAGAAAAGTTTCGATATCACACTGAAGAAGAAAAGCTTGCTTTTAAAGAAGCTATTAAATATGAATCACTTGAATGAAAGAAAGCTGGTCTGTGATGGCTACTACAGAGGGTATTGTTTATATTAACATAGGACAAAATGAGAGGTGACAGCAATCTACAAGAATCCTAATTACATGCATTTTTCCTCTGGATGGGAACCAGTAACAAAGATAAAGCAGAAGTTCAATACTTATCTCTCTAGTTTTCTATTAACATACTTCCTCTCTGTCAGACATTAAAAGGTATGCCCATCCTGAAATCTTGATCATTAAATATGTTGGTATTTCCTATTTTCTTAAATATTTAACATTCTTCACAATTTGATAGCAATGAGGACAAACCAGTTAAATATCAAATTTATTATTTATTTATTATTTATTTATTTTTTGGTACTGGGATTGAACGTAGGGGCTCTCAACCACTGAGCCATATCCCCAGCCAATATTTATATTTTATCTAGAGGCAGGATCTCACTAAGTTGCTTAGGATCTCACTGCGTTTCTGAGGCTGGTTTTGAAATCAGGATCCTCCTGCCTCAGCCTCCTGAGCCGCTGGGATTACAGGTGTGTGCCACCATGGCTGGCAGTTAGCTACCCCCCTTCCAACAATCCCAGTTCTATGTAACTTGTAAAAGGCAGTCTGAGTCTGAGAATTTGTAGTGGAGGTAAATGGCATTCGTGAATGCCTACTTCTCCTATTAAAATAAAAAAAAATTTTTTTGAGTTGTTTTGATTCAAATCCAGGAGTTTTGGCAATCTCTAACTTTGTGTAGTGATTTTCACTAGAAGGTAAATGTAGCACCACTTTCGGAGCTGTGTCAGATGCACTGCATGAAAGGCAAGATGGTGCTCCTGGACTACAGCTGACATGTGTGGCAATTTGTGGTACAAAAATGCAGAGTATAATTCAGACAACTTTTGAGTGTTTATTGAAGTTGGTAGGCAAAAATATCTCCCTCAACAGTACATTAGCATTTTCTTGTTTATGCCAGCTGATCTTTTTGAATTGGGCTGCCTGAACCACCACATCCAATATGTACATTTAGCATGTATATTTAAATGTTTCCCTTCAAAACAGAACTAAACTTCATATTATACCTAACATATTCTGAATAAAACAAAAAAAAAATAGTGAAACTATAGCCTTCCCCCACCTCCCCAGATATTTAGGAATCCCAAGGACTCACAAGAATAATACTGAGAGGATCAAGTGTATTTTTATTATAAAGAATATCACCTATTCCACTTTTGAAAAGTTCTTTTATATCATTAATAATTTTATATTCCATAATTGTTCACCTTAGGCGTTTGATATTATACTTAAAATATTATTCTGTACTTAATTGTTTTCTTCAAGTACTTGTATTGAGCATCCACCAGGCGAAAAAGAACCATTTCAAGTGCTCTGGAACCTTCTGCTTTCGTTTATTAATAATTCCCAAACATAATGTCTGCTTCCGACATTAGCTTCTGAAATAGAATGGAATCTTAATTAGTTCAAGAGAAACTCCTACTTAAGTAGTCTTAGAGAAAATGCACTCATTTCCCCCTCTAATAGATCCTCCTGTTGTTTGACTGTGATGAGAATGGTCTTTTAAAAGAGGTCTCAGGTGTGAAACCAACTGTTCAGGCTCATTGTCAGCTGCTGGTTTCTAGAGTATTAATTCAAAATTAGTGAAAATATAAGACTATGTCTACATTGGCCAACTCTATTGCAAAATTGAGCAATTTTCAGTTAAGGGTGCAGCATCCTCTACAATGCCCTTGAGGAAGATTCAGAAACTCATTCTATTTCCATCTGCTTCCATCATTAGAGAATGCAGTTGATTGATTCAACCTCTCTAACAATAAGAACGGATGCCATTTAACTAAAAGGTGAGGACAGGCATATCTTTGTCAAAATGAATACAAATAAGTAAGCTCTTTGTCAATTATGTACAAACATACATATGCAGACATGATATGTATGCGTGGGTATATTGTATGTAAGTCTTTAAAGAAAGAAATTATGTTTTTTTATGATTTGGAGGCAGAAATGGCTTAATTTTTGTCGGGTCCTTTTGTGACTGGGTGGAAAGTATGTAGGAAGATGAGCCAGTTTAAAATGGCTACTACCTCTTCTCCAATCTACCTTCAAGAAATGATGCTAGATACTAATTTTATCGAGCTTCCACACTACTCATTTTACATGATATATTATATTTTAATCAACATTATGATAAATATTGTGGTGGTCTTTAGTGTATATAGTTTATTTCCCTAAAAATATTAAATATTTCTTTTGGGTAAAAAGTGATACATATTTTAATTCTCTTGTGTGGCCTAACAGACTACTACATACTAAGAAGGTACTCAGGAAATATTTGTTGAAAGATAGATTAATCAAAAACATTATTTTACAAATCATTATTAATTACTTAAAGCAAGATGCTAATTGGACCCCATATCTACTTCCCTTCTCTTTCTTTCTTTCTTTCNTTGAACAACCAATAAAAAAAAAAAAGAAAACTGAAAAAACAAACAAAAAAAGAAACTAGGTGGAACAAAGTTATTTTTGTGTTCTGAATCTCACTCCTCTGTCTGCACTGTTAAGTGAGAGAGAAGTAAAATTTTACTTCATTAGATAAATATTTTGAGAAATCGTATTTTGGGCTAACTTTGGGTAGTTCAGCTAATACTAAAATTTACTTAAAATGCTTACTGTCCTATAGACAATATTCTAGAATTGCATAGACCTACTCATTATCTTCTAGTAGATCTGTGAGAATCTGAGAAGCAGCTAGACTTGATTTGTGACTAGAGAAGATCAGAGACAAATGTGGACAAAACTCATTAAGGCCGAAGTCTTCATTGTGAGAAAGACTACTGTTCAGTAAGAGGAAGTCAGAACTGCATGGATAATCAGAATAAACTGCCCTTTATTGACTATGTAATTTGTAAATGCTACCAATAAATTCAACAAAAATTTAAGTTTCATAAACAACTAAAAATAAGGTGTCTTCACAGAAAAAAATTGTAGACAAATATAGGGAAAGAGATTATTTTGTATTTTTGTTTACATGGATATTATATTTCTATACACAGTGAAACAGTGAATGAAGATCCTCCTAAGTGCTCAATTGAGCTTTGTTGAATTGATTGTTCAGAATACAGAAATTCAAGAATATTATACATATTTTATTTACTATAGCTATTAATTGGAATAAGTTTCAGTACAATTTATTAATCAAAAAACTGGTCATTATTATTACACTGGTTGACTCTCAAAGCAAATGTTTGGGAGAATTTTCTAAACGCAAATAGTCAAGTGATTGCTAGTTATTTGGGCTTATAGCTGTCTTTCAACTGGGATTTCCAGAAATATCTGCTAAACACTTCATCTTGCATTTTAGATCAAGAGAGCAGGATTTATTTCTGATCAGTGTTAATATGTTTGCAGAAAAGAAAAAATCTCCACATACCAATTAGGCAGAGTTTACTTTTTTTGAGCATAAATTTAGATATCAAAATAATAAAATGTTTTCCTACCATAAATAGCTTTTGAAAGAGGAAGAGCTTTCTTTTGGTAAATTGATAAATTTGATCTGGTGAATGAGGTCACCCATGTAGCAATTGTTTGGGGAAGGCTTTCTTTTATTTATATGATGTTGATCTTCATCATGATAAAATAATCTTGGACGGGTAATGTTCTTGACTTACACTGACATAGATAATGATTAAGAATTCCATCTTAGCTCTAAAGAGCTAATTGAATCATTATACATTAAAATATATTCCTTTGAAGAATTTTGGCAACTGCTTCTAAAAAAAATGATATTTTGACATTTTTTTTCAAATTACCCAAAAACTAATATAAAAAATCAATAATGAACTCAGAGGCAAAAAATAACTTACGTAAGAGTTAATCCTTCTTCTGAATTGAAACTGCATATTAAGATCTTCGCGTTTGGGAAAATCTCTACCAACTTTCCTTTACTTGAGAGCATTTTTTAAACTAAAAACAATTAAGTTTTTGAGATCTATTTAATTTTTACTTCTTTTACTTACGTACAAGCATAAACATCTGCCATCTGGCATAGAAATTACTTCATATGGCAGGAGGAGAGATGAGATTTATTTAAAAGTTCTTTGCCTTTGATACTTTTCCCTGCTGCATTTTCAACAGTGTAATTTGAACCCGACAGTATTTAAATAACCATTTGTCGCCATAATGGAAGAGCGGACTTAAAAATACATAACTGCTGTCATTCCTGGAGACTGTAGTAAGGAAACATAGAATTTACCATTCTAGATCAGACCATTAGTCTATCTTGTCTAACCCTTGCCTCTGGCAGAGGTCAATGCTGAAGACAATGGAAAATAGCAGAAATATGCAACATTAGCACAAACCATTTTTTAGGAAAATAATTATTTTCTCAGTTGGTAATCTTACACTATAGGATTTTGGAATTAATCATCCCTACCTGTTTATATTATTAATAGTTTTATCAATGAATAAACTAACCAGTCCTGTTAAAATTATTTTTCTGAATTATACTTAATGATCTATGGAATATCCATACATGAACTAATCTTACAGGACCAATGTTAGCTTTTTTAATGTCCTGCTTTTTAAGTATGAGGAAACTGTAAGAAAATTTAAGCTATATAGTGAAATAAACCAAGTCCTTTAATTTTGGCTTGTACTTCAAAGTCTAGATAAAAATGTATTTACTACGAAAGCTCAGCTTGCAGGTCCAGAAGACAATTTAACACTATCTAATTTTATACTGAATTTACTATTGATAGTAGCAGAATAATCCTATGCTGGGTGATTAATGGGTTGGCTGGAATGTAGGCCTACAAATTTTTATCTTCCTTGACAACTCACCAATGTCATTGAAAAATATTACAGCAACAAATTCATCTCTTGATCTATCTATGAATTTACAGGTACACGAAATGAACAAAACCCCAAGTGTAGAGCTCAAACACACACAGATACACACATACATGGATGCATATATGACCATACATGGATGCACACCCCTCCATCTCTCCAATGTGCCATTCAGATCAAACTTCCCCAAGCCCATAACTTTCCTTCTCTTTGTCCTTTGCTAGTTGTTTCTTTATCTCTCCCTAAGTGCATATACATGACTTTCCTCTGTGACTGCATAAATTATGCACATTCTTCTATAAGACTACTGTAATCCCTCAAGGAATCATAACTGCATAAAATTTGTGTAATCTCTCAGCCAACTTCTCACCTGGGCCATAAAAGATACTTATACAGCAGCTTTTTTTTTTTTTTAATATCTCCTTTACAACCAGAGAAAAAGATTGAGGGTTAAAATGAATTTTGCTAATTAGTAGTACTACCAAATTAAAAGTACCACTATTGATATGACCCCTGTCTTGAATAAGACCTCAATGGATAAGATCTTCAGAAATCAAGAGTTTAAATAACTTGGTAAACACCTGCACATCTGGTTACTTAGTTGGGTAGGCCCTTACATCTGTTTTTTTTAAAAAAAATCATATTGTTTCGAGTATTAATACCAAATCCTTTTGAACGTTTAGCAAAGTATTTTCAATTTTGAACTGAAAAATAGTGAGTGCTACAGACTGGAGATGGTATCGCATGGCATTTTCAGTCTCCAGAGCAATGATGTGTCACCTGCTAATTTAATAAACTCTTCTCCTGAAATGACTAGTGTCTTTGAAGATATTTTTTTCAGTGTTTGTTTTTAATCTTTTTTTGGAGAAATAATGAAATCAGACATGACCATGGAAAACTAAGAATATCCAAATTGCTTAGGTAGTGAATAAGTTTTAAAAGTGTTATTTAACTTGGTAATCAGTTGAAAATAATGTATTTCATTTGGCTTTGTACTGAACTAGCAGCAAAAAAAAAAGGCAAGATAAATGAATAATTAAAAATTAAAACCTAAAACCTGAAAACAACAAGAGCAAAACAACAACAAAACCTCAAATAAGAAAAATAAAACCAAACGAAAATAAAACACCTCATCCTCTCCCCAAACCAGAGATGGACCCTTTACTTTGAGCCAAGCTCTACAGGAGTCTGGAAACTGTGTCATCTCCCAGCTCCTGGCATTTGCAGGTTAGAGTTTCCATGGAGGCAAAAAGAACTTCCTTAGAGTGAACACTTCTTCCAACTAAGATCAGTACCTGCCTTTTACATGAAATATACCTATCAGGAATAAACCTTGCCAAGATTTCACCTCCAAAACTACTTGATAACTTTTAAATCTGTTGGCCACAACCTTGACTTTAGTGTGAGACAGGGAATAGATCTCTCCAGTTCATTGGTTCTCAATGGGAACATTTCTTCCCTCCCCAGGACTTCTGGAAACATCTGGAGACATTTTTATGGTCACCACTGTGGAGTTGGTATTGGAAGACAGGGAGTAGAGGCTGGGGATGCTGCTAAATATCCTGTAATGCACAGGATAGCTAACCCACCACAGAGAATTATCTGGCCCAAAATGTCAATAGTGCTGAAGTTAAGAAACCCAGTTCGAGATGAACCATATTAGAAGAACAACCAGAGAAGGCACCAAAATGTCTGACCACATGCTTTGGGATGAGAATTATATGTGTTGTACTGTGAATTGAGTTAAGCATAGCTACATACAATAAGAAAAGTAATGCAGTGTGCTTCTAATACCTGTTTTTTAGTACTTGTCTCTAAGAAATGAGGAAGAACCTTTCCATTTATTTCTGGTTGATTACACAATTTTCTGGTGGTGTTGCTATTCCTCTGCCTCCTATTCCATTCTTGACTGTTATCTGTGTTTTGATTGGTCCTTGTTTTACAGTTTCAAATAAGTCTAATCACCGAGAGTAGAATAACCTCAAGTCAATTTTAAGTAGCCATGTTTGTCATCATACTTTTGTAGAAAGTTTTCTTGCTTAGCAGCTGTGTCTAACCTGAGCATTCTGTGCCCTTTAACAGGAAAGATAACTTCTTGAGTGTGCTCCAGTTGGAAAGGCACTCTTGGTTGACTGTTTACATAAAAACCTGAGTTTCTCATTTAAAATCACCAAGCATCTATTTGTCCTCCTCACCTCACTTGCTGTAGCTCTTCAACTTTTTTTTATTTAACCATTTCATGAACAATAGCAAGAAGGCAAAAATATCACTAAAGTGATAACACATGCAAAAACATCTTTGGTGCTCCATATGAAGAGTCTAAGGTAAGTGTCTAATCTCAAATTTCCCGAGGAGGAGGGGAAGCAGCATTATCAGATATCATCCTTCTTTTTAATTTTTTAAATTAAAAAATTTTAATTTAAAATTTTTTTAAACCAATAAAAAACATATAGTAAAAGAGTGTCCTTGCTGGATTTAATTCAAACTTGCCAAGGAGGGCTCTTGGAAGTCCACACCAAAGCAGACTTTCGAAATTGCTCTACCCCAAACCTGAAGATGTATGTTGAATATATTCTCAAATGACTAAGCCTGAAAATAAGCATTGTCTTGCGCAGATGTCTGAGCTGATTTTTTCCATTGCATTGATCTCCCCACTGAACATGTAAATTCATACAATCTCCATCCCCTCCCTACAGCTCTCCTTCCTCCACTGCCACATTTATCTCTTGACCACTCTTGAAGAAATGACAAATGGTTATATCAGATCATTTTTGAATGAGAGCAATAATGATAATATTGATAATAAAATCCAGATGCAGAGAAGACATGTGTTTGATTCAGAAGCCAGTGTATTTGTACACGATGTTAAAGGGGACTAAGTAGGTATTAATCTTATTTTCTCCTTTCATTTTACATGAAAGCTGTCATTATTGGGATAAGAATAAAATGAACATAAGTATGATAAATGATAAGTGCACATGGGAGTCAATATACCACTTTGAGAGAGCATTGCTAATCAGCCCGTGCAGTAGGCTAATGCACCATGTGAGCAAGCACCTTGGAGAGATTCTAAATTTGTAACTCAGGGAAGCTTGGCATTTAGCTTGAGCTGCCTTTGGCTTAAGGTGAAACAAAGGGTACAATCATGTGTGGATTGCAGTAGCAAATCATGTTTCGGAAGGTGCTTTTGCAAGACCATGTAAAACACAAAGCCAATTCTATATCTGTAACAAGGTTCAGCATATATATGAATTGCTTAATGAATGTTAAATAATGTTAATAAAAATGGGTGAGACCATACCAAACCTTTTTTTTTTAATTAGCAGTGAAAAGGAAAAGGAAGAGGATGAATTATTTCTCAGTTTGAAAGCTCTGCTTTATGTGTTAAAGCTGTTGAACCCAATTTTAAAAATGCAAGTGCTGAAGTCTCTATGCTATTGGGGGGTATGCTACTTTTAAAACATATGTTTAAAGCTTGATTCTTAATTATTAATACATAAATGATTATCACTGCTTTTGATGATCTAAAGATCTCTTACACAGATTCTTTGTTGTCAATAATACCAGTTCTGGTTTTCTTATTTTATTAGCAAGAAACTGGAAAATTAGGAATTTTGTGTTCTGGTGTTTTAATAGAAAGCATTTCTTAGGCCTTTGAGAGAAAAGTGGAATTGCTACCAATTGAACTACATGGAAATATGGCAGGCTGGTGATTTGTGTTGGTTGAGGGTAGCAATTCTATTGCTGGTTCTTTGAATTAATGGTAACTTTTTTTTTAAACATTGGTCATCATGGCTCTGGCTTCTGATATTTTAGAAGTGTCTCTGTTGCATTCCCAGTCCAGGTAGCTGGTGAATTACTTAGTATTTATTTAGCATCTACTATGTGTCAGATTCATTGTGAGGTATCTAGAACCCATAAAATGACCCACAAAAACATAAAGCCCATACCTATTTAGAAATACAGCCTTCTGGTTGACAGTTTAGGAAAGAGTTGAGACATCTGGAGAGGAAGAAAAAATGATCAGAGGAAGAGGAAGTAGCTTCTTCACTTTTCATCTTATTATCTGCCACTACTTATCTCTATACTCATATCTGTGCTTAAAAAACCAGGTCATACATGAGCAACTGGTAGAGAATAACCAAAAGAGTGGAAAGGAAAATAACCATAGGGATTGCAGCTGGAGACCAAGATGATGTGATGTAGTGAAAGCAGAAATAAAGACTCTTCACATTGCTAACCATTAGAGGGTAGCTGACAGACACAGAAAACTTTGCAATGCAAAGACAATGCAATGATAGTGAGACAACAGTGCTTGCCAGCTGTATTTACCACCAACCAAATTAATATTGTGCTCAGTTACTTACATTTGTGTTCATTTATGTATTTATATAGTTCTTGGTTTAAATGCCAATTATCCCCATGAGTATGGAGGACAATATATCAACATGATCATATATATATAACCCTCTCAGCTTGTATTTAGCTTCTCTGTCTACCCTATTTCTAACCCCATGTAGATACTGGAAAAATGGAAACTAAGATAAGACCCCTGCCTACAAGAAACTCCACCTATTTAAATACTTTCTTTTGAAATGTGTTGGCATTGCCACACAGAGTCATGGTCATGGCTGGTTAAAAATATCAATAAAAATAATTATTTTTTTATCTTGTTAAAACAACCACAGGTGAGCCTTGTTAGAAATAATTTGTAGATAAAGTGGGTCTTGAAAGATTTTAATAGGGTCACAAAAAGAGCATTCCATACAGAAGGAAATATGTAGGTAAGACAGAAGCCCAGTTTTTGACAAACAGCATGACAAGTGCCTGTCCTGACAGAGGGTGAAGTCATTTACTGAAATGAGGTGGTAGATTAGATTTCTACATTGTATATGACATAAATAAAGTCCTTGGAAAAAGACTTGGCTCTGAGGTCAGGAGATCTGGGTTTATTTTTGCAATCTTGAGACAATCAGTCTTTTTTTTTTAAATTTTTTATTGTTGGCTGTTCAAAACATTACATAGTTCTTGATATATCATATTTCACACTTTGATTCAAGTGGGTTATGAGCTCCCATTTTGACAATCAGTCTTAATCTATCATGTTTTAATTCTACTTCTAGAATGAGGATGAGAATACATGTTTGTTTATAATGTAATGCAGATCTTCACAGAATGGTTTCTAGACTAATTATGAATGTGAAACAAAGTGCTTTGAGGTCTTGTAAGAAAGATACTATTCAAATCCAAGGAATTATTTGAAGATTTAATATTCATCCACTTTTAAGTGTGGTTTTGCTATAAAAGAAAGTTCATCCTGCTGTTTTGATGAAATTGGTAAAAATATCTTTCTGTTTTTCTTTCTGAGACTAAGATAAAATTTATTGTCCTCAACTAAATCAGTGATCAGCCATTTTCTTTGAATACCCATCATTCAAAAGTAGAATCTCTTTTATTTACATATAATCCAAAAAAAAGTGACAAGTGAATTGACAAAATTTCATGTAAAAATAAGCAAGTTAAATGCATGCGATAGTTCTTAGTTATGAGTTTGTCTTTCAATTCCATGTAATACAATTTGAATCTTCCTTAATTTGAATATCAACATTTTCACAAAAGGTTAATCCAAGTTAGTTTCTTTTGGGAATATATTTTAGGAATATATTTATATTTTTTTCTAACTTACTATCTTTTATCCTCCTCAACTATATTTTGATAACAGCTGTGGAATGGGTAGATGGAAATTTCTTCATTCTCATCCTATGCTCAACTCCTGCTCAGCTACCTGTTGAGGTCATACTGCCTCTTAAAATCTAAGGAAGATTGACTTGAATGCTTTTTTTCAATGAGCTGAACAGAGGAGATTGCTTTGATATGAAAAGGGCTGAAGGAAGTAGAAACAAAGGGAGGTGGTCATTTCAAAGTTGCTTTCCTTGTAAGGTAGGAACAGTGAAACAGAACTATACAAAAATAACTGATTGCTTAACATCTGATGATTTTAGATTGTATCAAAGCAGAAGGCACTTTATCATGCCAATTGAAACTGACCTGTTTAGGAAATTTGATTGTTTTCTCTCTAATCCTGATTGCTCAGAGGTCAATGGACAGCTCAGTTTCAGCTGGGTGACATGAAACTTTAGCATGAGTGTCTCCATTTAAATTTTTAGCTTGGTCTTTTGGAACCCAGTGCAGGAGCATAGTCAAAAACAATGGCCTCCTTCAATCTTTACTTAACAATTACATATCAAAATAGATTTCAGACTGGATAAAACACAAAATTACTAGAAAGAATTTTGGTTAAGTTTTCAAATTTCAGAAGATAGGACATTCCAAATATAAATACAATGCCCCAAATTTTTAGATTTAACTACATGATACTTGTTTTGCTTTTATGTCTCCAAAACAAATAAAAGAATTAAGCATATAAGAACTTCATCCTTGATTATTTTTGAAATATTTTTTTCAATATATTGAAATAATATTCTCATAATAAAAGTATTTTCTTTAAAATGAATAATTCAGTGGCATTTAGTAATATCACAATTCCATTGTTCCAAAATATTTCCTTTGCTCCAAATTAAAACCCTATATCCTCAAATGGTTTCTCCCTATTCTTCTCTTTAGCCCTCTGCATAATACCAGTCTGCATTTTGTGGCTATAGATTTACTGACTCTTGACACTTCATGTAAATTGAATCATACAATATGTGACCTTTTTGTCTGACTGCTTTCACTGGGCATAATGTTTTTGAGGTTCACCTGTGCTCTATCAGGTATTATTACCTCTGATGATTGAGTAATATTCAATGTATATACAAATGCAATGTTTTGAAAAGACATTTTTCTTTTAGAGTAACTTTAAGTTCAATTAAGAAGGAGGTACAAAGGTTTTCTATGTGTGCCCCCACCGCATAACATTTTTAAAACACCTGTAAGTCTCAATAATTATATTAACAATAAGAATACAAAAAGGATAAGATATTAAAGTAAAAGTTAAGACTATGACACTGCTAGAAGAAAATATAAGAATAAATCTTTTATAATATTGGGTTAGACAATGTCCCTTAGATAGAACACAAAAATTATAAACCCTACATTCCATCCAAGTTTGTTTACCATGGCAGGTACATCCTGCTAAAATCACTCTGTAGATAAGGATGACTTTCTAGCAAATCTTAGTGTGTCTTTAGCATGTTTCTGAAGGAGTTTTTCAAAGTTGCCTTATTGTTTTTATCCTTCACAAAGAGAAAAAAATTGATTCATAGTCTCCTGCTACCTAATCATTTCCTTCTTGATTATTAACTATAGACAACAAGTATGTTTTATAAAATTGTAATGCCAATTCCAAAGAAATAACAGAATATAGAGCTTCCAACTAATGCTGTAAAAATAGTTGGAATTGAAAGTAATAATCTGGCAGGTGCAGTAGTACACACCTGTAATCTCAGCAGTTTGGGAGGCTGAAGCAGGAGGATTGTGAGTTCAAAGCCAGATTCAGCAAATGAACAAGACCATGTTTCTAAAATCATCATCATCATCATCATGATCATCATCATCATCTTTAACTAAATGCATAAAATAAGTAAGGCTACTTGATAGAAGTACAAAATAAGATCTTAGATAATATTCTTGAATGTATTAACAACCATAATTAATGTAAATTGACTAATGTCTCCAGTTGAAGTGTACTTAGGGGTGTGTATTTGTGTGTGTGTGTGTGTGTATGTGTTGGGTGGGGGTGTCCAAACTATATGGTGTTTGTAGAAAATATCCTTAGGAATAAGTACACAGAAATGTAAAGTTTCAAAAAAGGAAATGTTTATTCTACAAAACACCAAAAGAAAGTTAGTGTAGATATACTAATATTGGATAAGTTATAAACTAAAGCAAGAGACATTATTAGAAATAAGAAGAATCGCCTTTATTGGTAAAATGTTTTCATCAGTTTCAGTTTGCCAGGAATATAGAACGATTTGGAATTGATATGTGCCAATAATCTTAATACTCATAAAGCAAAAATGGCTGAATAAAAAGGAGAAATTATCAAATTTCATTACCATAGCTGGAAATTTGATCACATCTCTCTCATAATAGTTAATAAGAATATGGACGATTTGGGCAATATAAATTTCCTGCTGGATACAATGAACATTTTTAGGAACTTGTACTCACAAATTAGAATGCACATAATAGGCACAGTACATTCTTGGGAACGCACAAACACTTATAAAACCTGGCCCTATCAAGACACAAAGCAAACATCAAGATATTTAGAAAATGCAATCTCATAATATACATATTCTCTGACTGCAATGGAACTGAGTTAGAGATCAACGACAAAAAGATAACTAAGCATAACCCCTAACTGCAAGTAAAATCATCCTCAATCTAAATTGCCACTTGCCAATGTCCCTTGCAGCTTATTACTCCTCCAGATGTGATTTAGTTTGCAATGATCATGAGCACTATTCCACATCTAAAATTTGGAACAGAGCTGGGGAAAGAGGTAGGACAAGAGGAATCCATTTGTTGGCAAAAACTGCAGCAGATATATTATAGTTCAGGAACTGGCATCTATAGCTGGAATTTTACAACATGATATGTGGAATTCTGGTTGCCCCAGGAACAGGAGATTCCTTGGTGCCTGGCATGCACATGAGGGTTAGTATCTTTCAGATTTCAATCACAATTGTTGTTTCTAACTATAAGAATATTGAAGAACTAAACCCTAGAGTTGTTTTCAACATTATTGTACTCCCTTAGCAGCATTTTACACTATTGAGCACCCTTTCCTCCTTAAAACACTCTTGGACTGTGTGAAAGCATGTTGTACTGGTATTTTACAAAACCATATTAATTTAACTTGATTTATTTGTTCCAATTGGTTATATATGGCAGTAGAATGTACATTGACACATCTATATAAGTGCAGTATAACTTCTCATTCTTCTGGTTGTACATGATGTACAGTTACACAGGTCATGTAATCATATATGCACTTAGGGTAATAATGTCCAATTCATTCTATTGTCCTTCCTACCTCAAACTCCCTCCTCTCCCTTCCCTCCCTTCTGCTTAATCCAAAGTACCTCTATTATTCCGTAGCATACATTCATACCCACCTTATGTGAATTAGCATCAGCATATCAGAGAAAATTCTCAGCCTTTGTTTTTTGGGGTGGGGAGGATTGGCTAATATCACTCAGCATGATATTCTCCAGTTCCATCCATTTACCTGCAAATGCCATAATTTCATTCTTCTTTAAGGCTGAGTATTATTCCATTGTGTATATATACCAGATTTTCTTTATCCATTCATCTGTTGAAGGTTGGTTCCATAATTTGGCTATTGTGAATTGAGTTGCAATAAACATTGATGTGGTTGTGTCACATCATGTGTAGTATGCTGATTTTAAGTCCTTTGGGTATAAACTGAGGAGGGGGATAGCTGGGTCAAATGGTGATTCCATTCCAAGTGTTCTAAGGAATCTCCATACTGCTTTCCATAATGATTGCATCAATTTGCAGTCCCATCAGGAATGTAAGAGTGTACCATTTTCCTCACTTCCTTAACATTTATTGTTGCTTGTATTCTTGATAATTGCCATTCTGACTGGAGTGAGATGAAATCTTAGAGTAGCTTTGATTTGCATTTGTCTAATTGCTAGAGATGTTGAACATTTTTTCACATATTTGTTGATAAATTGTATTTCTTCCTCTGTGAAGTGTCTGTTTAGTTCCTTTGCCCATTTATTAATTAGGTTATTTGTTTTTTTGAGTTGATTTCAAATTTTTTAAAAATATATCCTGAAGATTGGTGCTCTATCTGAGGTGCATGTGGTAAAGTTTTCCCACTATTCTGTAGGCTCTCTCTTCATGTTATTGATAGTTTGCTTTGCTGAGAAGAAGCTTTTTGGTTTGATTCCATCCCATTTAGTGATTCTTGATTTTATTTCTTGCTCTTTAGGAGTCTTGTTAAGGAAGTCACTTCCTAAGCTGTCAAAGTGAAGATTTGGGCCTACTTTTTCTTTTATTGGGTGCAGTGTCTCTGTTATAGTGCCTAAATATTTGATCCACTTTGAGTCAAGTTTTGTGCAGAGTGAGTGATAGGGTTTAATTTCATTTTGCTGCATATGGATTTCCAGTTCTCTCAGCACCATTTATTGAGGAGGCTATCTTTTCTCCAATGAATGCTTTTGGTGCATTTTTCTAGTATGAGATAATTGTATTTTTGAGGGTTTGTCTCTGTGTCTACTATTCTGTACCATTAGTTTATCTGTTTGTAGTGTTGCCAATACCATGCTGGTTTTGTTACTATGGCTCTATAGTGTAGCTTTTAAGGGCTGGTATTCTGATGCCTCTTTCTTCACTTTTCTTGCTAAGGATTGCTTTGGCAATTCTGGGTCTCTTAATTTTCCAAATGAATTTCATGATTGTTTTTTCTAGTTTTATTAAGAATATCATCAAGATTTTAATAGGAATTGCATTAAATCTGTATAACAGTTTTGATAGTATGGCCATTTGGACAATATTAATTCTGTGTATCCAAGATCATAGGAGATCTTACCATCTTCTAAGGTCTCCCTCAGTTTCTTTCTTTAGTGTTCTGTTGTTTTCATTGTAGAGGTCTTTCACCTCTTTTGTTAGATTGATTTCCAATTATTTTATTTTTTTGAGGATATTGTGAATGGTGTAGTTTTCTTAATTCCTCTTTCAGTATATTCATCTCTGATGTACCAGAACACATTTAATTTATGGGTGTTGATTTCATATTCTGCTACTTTGCTGTATCCATTCATTAGTTCTAGAAGTTTTCTGGTGGACATTTTTGCATCTTCTAAATATAGAATCATGTTTTCAGCAAACGGTGATAGTTTGAGTTTTTCTTTTCCTATTCATATCCCTTTAATTTCTTTCATCTTTCTAATTGTTCTGACTAGAGTTTCCAGGACTACGCTGAATAGAAGTGGTGAAATAGGGCATCCTTGTCTTGTTCCAGGTTTTAGAGGAAATGCTTTCAATTTTTCTTCATTTAGAATAATGTTTGCCTTGGGTTTAGCATAAATAGCTTTTACAATGTTGAGGTATGTTCCTACCATCCCTAGTTTTTCTAGTGTTTTGAACAGAAAGAGGTGCTGTATTTTGTCAAATACTTTTTCTGCATCTATTGAGATGGTCATATGATTCTTGTCTTCAAGTCTATTGATGTGATGAATTACATTTATTGATTTCTGTATGTTAAACCAACCTTGCATTCTTGGGATGAACCTCACTTGATCATGGTGCACTATCTTTCTAGTATGTTTTTGTATGGAAATTCCCAGAAATTTTTATTGAGAACTTTTGCATCTATATTCATCAGGGATATTGGTCTAAAGATTTCTTTCCTTGATGTGTCTTTGTATGGTTTTGGTACCAAGGTGATACTAGCCTTATAGAATGAGTTTGTAATGGTTCCCTATTTTTCTATTTCATGGAATCATTTGAGGAGTATTGGTGTTAATGCTTAAGGCCTTGTAGAACTCAGCTGAGAATCCGTCTGGTCCCGGGCTTTTCTTGGTTGGTGGGTTCTTCGTTAGATCAATTTCTAAATATTTTACTTTTTTGAGGCTATTGTGAATGGGGTAGTTTCCCTAATTTTTCTTTTAGATATTCATCACTGACGTACAGGAATGCATTTAATGGTGTCTTCTATTTCATTGCTTAAAATTGATCTGTTTAAATTGTGTATGTCTTCCTGATTTAGTTTGGGTAGTCATATGTCTCTAGAAATTTGTCAAAGTCAGGCTCATCATCTTGGCCCTTAAATGCTACACTGCCTCGGGTTTAGTCCTAGGCCTTCACTTTAGAACTGTGAAGTTCAATACAATAGCTTCTAGCCAGATATGGATATTTATAGTTATTTAAATTAAATTAAATTTAAAGTCTGTTTCCTCACTTTGCATTTCTACATTTAAAGTGCTCAACAGCTACACATTGCTCAGCAGTAATTAAAAAGAAAATGGAAGGTCTGAGCACATTGCAATATTGATTTTGTTTTTTATGACTTTATTAACTCATTATAGTTACATATAAACATATTAATATATGTATGGAATATAATTTGCCAATTTGAATCCCTTCCATACTTCTACTTTCTCTCATCTCCTCCTCTCCCCATTCCCTTTCCTTTCCTTTACCTTTCTCTTCTCTTTATTTATTATTTTTAATTGGTGGCTTATAGATATACACATAAAGATAGAATTGAATGTGATATATTTATTTATGTACATATCATAATTTTGCCATTTTCCCTTTGTATTTCCTCCTTTTTCTTGTCCCTCCTCCTTCTTTCCTTCTACTCCACTGATATACCTTCTATTTTCATAGGATCCCCCAATTTTGTTATCTTATTCTCTCTAATTTCCATATATGAGAGAAAATATTAAATTTTCTGAGTCTGGCTTATTTCCACCCATTTACCAACAAATACGATAATTTCATTCTGTTTTATTGCTGAGTAAAACTCCATTCTGTACAACAATTTGTCTGTTGGTGGGCACCTAGGCCGGTTCCCTGATTTTGTAGTTATAAATTGTGTTGCTGTAAACATTGATGTGTCTCTATTACAATAGTATGCAATTTCAGTTCTTTTGGGAAAATTCCAAACAGTAGAATACCTGGATCATATCGTAGTTACATTCCTTGTCTTTAAAGATATAACATACTACTTTCCAAAGTTGTGGTTGTACTAATTTGCAGTCCCACCAACAATGTATGGAGTGTACCTTTTCCCCTACATTTTCACCAATTTTTATTATTATTTGTATTATTGATGGTTGACATTCTAACTGGAGTGAGATAAAATCTAAAGGTAATTTTGATTTGCATTTTCCTGATTGCTAAGGATGTTGAACATTTTCTCATGTATTTGTTGGCTATTTGTATTTCTTCTTTAGAGAAATGTCTATTTAGTTCATTTACTCATTTATTGATTGAGTTATTTGGTTCTTTGGTGTTAAGATTTTTGTGTTCTTTGTATGTTCTGGATTTTAATTCCCTGTAAAAGGAACAGTGAACAAAAATTTTCTTCCATTCTTTAGGCTCTTTTTTCACAGTCTTACTTGTTTCCTCTGTTGTGAAGAACTTTTTAATTTGATTCAATCCCACATATTGAGCTATGGTTTTATTTCATGAGCTTTAGGAGTCTTGTTAAGGAAATTGGTGCCTGTGCAAATGTGTTGGATTGTTGACTCTGTTTTCTTCCAGTAGTTGCAAAGTTTCTGGTCTAATTCTTAGGTCTTTAGTCCACTTTGAGTTGTCTTTTATGCAGGTTGACAGATGAGATTTAGTTTTATTTTTTCTACATATGGATGTCCATTTTCCTCATCACCACTTTGTTAAAAAGTCTAACTTTCTCCAATATGTGTTTTTGGCACCTTTGTCAAGTATCAGATGACTGTGTCAATGTGGACTTGTCTCTGCATATTCTGTTCTAAGCCATTGGTCTTCATGTCTGTTTTGGTGATAATACCATGCTGTTTTTATTACCATGCTCTGTAGTATAATATGAGATCAGGTATTGTGGTGCCTACAGCACTGCATCTCTTGCCAAGTATTGCTTTGGCATTTCTGTGTCCTTTGTTCTTCCATATGAATTTTAGGATTTTTTTTCTAGTTCTGTGGAGATTATAATTGTTATTTTGATGAGGACTCTGTTGAAGCTATAGATTGTTTTTGATTGTATAGCCATTTTGACCATATTAATTCTGTCTATCCATTAACATAGGAGATCTTTTAATTTTCAAGGTCTTCTTTAATTTCTTTCTTCAGTATTTCTTAGTTTTCTCTGTAGAGACCTTTCACCTGCTGGATTGTATTTATTCTCAAGTATTTTTTGAGATTATTATAAATGGAATGGTTTTATTGATTTTTTTCTCTGTTTCATTATTGGAGTATAAAAAGCTTTTGATTTTTGTATGTTGATCTTATATTCTGCTACTTTGCTGAATTTGTTTATTGACTCTAGAAGTCTTCAAGTGGAATTTTTTTGGTCTTCTACATATAGGCCTATGTAATCAGTCAACAGATGATTTTTTATTCATTCTTTTACCTGACTGCTCTAAAGTTTCAAGATCTATATTGCATAGGAGAAGTGAGGGTGGACATCACTGTCTTATTCCTGATTTCAGAAGAAATGTTTATTCAGTTTTTCTCTGTTCAGTGTGAGGTTGTCTTTGCATTTTCCATATATAGCCTTTATTATGTGAAGTAAGTTCCTTCTACCACTTGTTTCTTTGGAATTTTTAATATGAATGAGTACAGTATTTTGACAGTGTTTCTGGCCCTATCAAGATCATCATGTGATTCTTGTCCTTAATTCTATTTTTGTGGTAAATTATGTCTATTTATTTATATATATTGAACCAACCTTGCTCCCCTGGGATGAAACCCTCTTGATGAAACGCAATCTTCTTAATGTGTTTTTGAATGTGTTTTGCTAATATTGTATTAAGTATTCTTTGTCTGATTTTGGTATCAGGGTGATAATAATTTCTTGGAATAAATTTGGCAGTGTTTTCTTCCTATTTCATGGAATAATTTGAGGAATGTTGGCATTAGTTCTTCTTATCATTAGATCTGATAAAACTAGGCTGAGAATTCATTTGGTCCTGGACTTTTCTTTTTTGAAAGGTTATTAATGACTTCTTTAGTCACATTGCTTGATATTGGTCTGTTTAGGTTTTCTATATCCTGTTGGTTCAACTTAGGTAGGTCCTATGTGTTTGTGTTTAGAAATTTGTCAGTATATCTCCTAGCTTTTTCAGTTTATTGGAGTATACATTTTCAAAATAGTTCATAATGACCCTTTGGATTTCAGAAATGTCTGGGTGATATCTCCTTTTTTCATCTCTTATATTGTTGATTTGAGTCTTCTCTTTCTTTTCTTTAATTAGTTTGGCTAAGGGTTTATAAATGTTATTTATCTTTATAAATAACCAACTCTTCATTGCATTCTTTTATTGTTTTTCTTTTTAATTCTCAGTTTCATTAATTTTAGCTCTGATCCTAGTTATTTTCTGTCTTCTGATTTTTAAATTAGTTTGTTCTTGTTCTTCTAGAGCTTTGAGGTTTAACATTAGATTATTTGGTATTTTTATTTTCTTTCTTTTTTTTATGTAGGCACTCAATGTAATTAACTTTTCTTTTAGAACTGCCTTCATACTATTCTGTAGGTTTTAATATATTCATTTTCCATTCACATTTGTTTCTAAATTATAAAAGATTTTTCCCTAATTTCTTTCAAGTCTATTTCTTATTCAAAAGTGTATTATTACTCAATCTCCATGTGTCAAAATTATTTCTATTTTTTTTCTTGTTATTGATTTATAATTTAATTCTATTATGATCTGGTAGGAGTCAAGGAATTGACTGTGTGTGTGTATGTGTGTGTGTGTGTGTGTATTTGCTAAGACTCACTTTGTATACTAAAATACGGTCTATTTTGGAGAAGGTTCTATATACAGCTGAGAAGAAAGTAAATTTGGTTGTTGATAGATGAAATAGTCTATATATCTGTTAGGTCCATTTGATTAAATGGTACTTTTTAGTTCTGTTAATCAGTCTTTGCCTAGTTTATATCTGGGTGGTCTATGCATTGGTGGGAGAGGTGTGTTGAAATCACCCAGTATTATTGTTTTGGGGTCTCTTTAAGTCTTTATATTGAGAAGGCGCACAAACATTTGGGGAATTATATAATTATAATTATCCATTATATCTTATTGTTGGATAATTCCCTTAACCAGTATGAAGCAACCTTCTTTGTCTCTTCTGATTAGTTTTGGCTTAAAGTCTACTTTGTCAGATATAAGAGTTGCTACTCCTACTTGCTTTTGGTCTCTATTTGCATAGCATATCTTTTCTATCCATTCACCTTCAGTCTATGGGTATCTTTGCCTGTAAGGTGAATCTCTGGTAAACAACATATAGTTGAGTCTGGTTTTTTGATCCACTTTGCCAACTTATGTCTTTTGATTGGAGACTTTAGACCATTTACATTCAATGTTATTATATATCGGTGATTTTTATTTTTTGCTATTTAAATCAATTTCCAATGTTTAATTCAGACTTTATCCTCCTTTAATTGATTATTTTACTTAGATTAATTCATTTGTTGTTTTTGATGTTTATTTTTTAAAATCTATTCTGTATGTGGCATTTCATTAAGTATGTTTTGTGGCATTTCATTAAGTGTTAGTTTTTTTTTCCTAGTTTCTGTTTACCATAAAAGGTTTCTATATCATCTTGAATTCTGAAGGATATCTTTGGTGGATATAGCAATCTTGGTTGGCATGTGTTATCTTTAGAGTTTAGTATATATTATTCCAAGTCCTCTAGGATTTTAAGGCCTTGCCTGAGAAATCAGTAGAAAGTCTAATTGGTTTAGTTCTGAATGTGATTTGTTGTTTTTCACTTGAATCTTTTAAAATTCTTTCTTCTGTATATTAAACATTTAAATTATAATGTGTCTTATAGAGGATTTTTTTATCTTGTCCATTTGGCTTTCTAAATCTGTATTGTGTTTGGATTTTCATCTCATTTCTAAGGTTTAGAATTTTTGATATGATTTTACTGAAAAGGTTGTGCATTACTTCAGTTTGTATCTTGGTGTCTCATTCTTCTATTGGACCCCTTGACATTATCCTTGATTTATTATAATTTCTGACCATGGCCTCTTATAATTTTTTTATTTATTGTTCAGTTTGTTTTCAAAATTATACACTTGATCTTTGAGGCCTGAAAACATGTCTTCTATTGGTTTACTCTATTCGTAATGGTTTCAACTGAATTTTTAATTTTATTTATTGAGTCTTTCATGTCTATGATTTGTTTGATTATTTCAAAGAATTTCTACCTCTTTATTGAAATGTTATTCTATTTCCTGTATATTCTATCTTGATTCATTCCTTAGATCTTCCTTTAGTTCATTGAACATTTTAGTTATCGATGTCTATATTCTTTTTTGTGTGACATTTCTTCAATTGTGGTGACAATAGTGTTAGTATTTCTTTCTTTCTATTTCTTTTTTTTTTTAAAGAGAGAGAGAGAGAGAGAGAGAATTTTTAATATTTATTTTTTATTTTTCGGCGGACACAACATCTTTGTTTGTATATGGTGCTGAGGATCGAACCCGGGCCGCACGCATGCCAGGCGAGCGCGCTACCGCTTGAGCCACATCCTCAGCCCCTCTTTCTATTTCTTTTCTTTTGTTTTTTTGTACTAGGAATTGAACCCAGGAATTTCTTACCGTTGAGTTACATCCCCAGCCCTTTTTATTTTTTATTTTGAGTGAAGGTCTTGCTAAGTTGCTTAGGACCTTGCTAAGTTGCTGAATCTGGCCTCAATCTTGTGATCCTCTTGCCTCAGCCTCCTGAGTCACTGAGTTTATAGACATGTCCCACTGTGCCAACTCAGTGGGATCAGTATTGTCAAAAGCTATTTGGGGTAACTTGTTCTCTTGATTTTTTACATTTTTAGCATTTCCACCAATCTTCAGGGGATGAATTTCTTTTTTAGTGAGCTGATTCCTCCTTGCTATGTGTCCTAGGTTGGACGAATGTTTTAGTGCCAATATTTTGGCTCAATTTGAACTTGTTAGTATCTCAGTCTCTTGCCATCACACTGTGAAGAGATACTAATCCACAGTATTTACAGCCACTTCAGAACAATGCCTTATATTAATGAAACTGAAAATATTGTTTAAAAATGTTGTTCCTCATCAGTCTATTAATCTGAGTGGTAAATGGGAGTGGATTTCTTGTATTGATCAAGAAATTAGATAATAAGCAGAGTACAGGTACTTTTAATTATATTTGGTTCTCTGGTCCACTGTTTTCTCACTGCTTCAATTCTGGATTGTGGAGGATTTGAAACTTATTATCTATTTTCCCTCCACTATTTCCTAGGAGCTAGTTTCTTTATTTATTATTCTTGCTGAGGTTTTATTAAGTACTTTCTTTCTGGTGTTTCAGTTATTGTGCAGTTATTTACTTTAGCTCTGGTCAAAAGTAGTCAAACTTGTTAGGGTAGTTTGTAAACAGAATTTCATTCTCTTTTCCCCCCTGTCCAGCTCTGAGAAGCCCCTCTTTTTTGACTCTCAGACCACTAGATTTGATCTGGATTTAATTGGTCTCTTTCTCCCCTCCACCCCAGCATTATTCAGGATCCGTATTTCAGACCTCAGACTGGATGCTTCAAGTGAAAGAGTTCTTCACTTTTCTCAGCTTTGTAGGCTCAATTTGCTGGAGCTGAATCACTGTCTTGAATCACTCTTGGGGAGCTGCTATGATAATATGGCTTCCTTTGAACCACCTTATTCCATTCCCTTAAGGGGTAAACTACATGAATAAAAAGGATGTTGAAATATAGTTTACTAAGCATAAAGAAGTTGTGGAATGAAGGCAATAGAAAGGTTAGAATATTCAAAAGGTGAGAGGAGACAAAGTATGAGAAGAGAGAAAGTCAAAGTGGTAGAGCTTGTAAACCCTAAACAGAGAGGAGGAAAAAAGTAGAAGAGAGAATATTTTTCTTTTAGAGGGAGAGGTGAGGAGAGTAAGAAGAATAAATCAAGCAAACAAGTAGAGCAAAACAACACCAACCCCTACAAAATCTAAACAAACAAAAAGTAAAAAAATAAAAAACAAAAAAAAAAAAACTAAGCTAAAATATGAGCAATCATTACCTCTTAGAAAAACAAAACCAATAGTAAATGTTTAATAAAACAGAAATAAATGATAAAATAGAAAAAAAGCACCCAGATACACATGAGTTTATGTATATATTAACCAGTCAATAAATATAACTGGAACAACTAAAAATTATTAATTATAAAAAAGAAAAAAAATTTTAAATTCTTAATTAAAGATGGTAGAATTTTTCCATCGAGGTGGCTGAAGTTGTGAATATTTACATCCTATTCCAAACTGTTCTTCTGTCTCCTACTTAGCAAAAAGAGTGAAGCCTGGGCTCTGGTGGGTTGGCTGGGGCAGTCTTAGTCCTGGGCCTGAACTTCAATGCTATATATTTTGATAAAAGACGTAGTCCCAAGTGCTTACATTAGTAAAAAAAAGAAAACTAAAAAATATTTTCACTAAGCAAACATGAAGAAATGATTTACAGTTAACTCCAACATAAGTAAAAAAAAA
Organism: Marmota marmota marmota; assembly: GCF_001458135.2. Lineage (NCBI taxonomy): Eukaryota > Metazoa > Chordata > Mammalia > Rodentia > Sciuridae > Marmota > Marmota marmota. Next base: position 4,782,663 of record NW_026000169.1, read on the forward strand.
TACATAAAATATGGAAGGAAAAAAAATAAAGTAAATGCAAAAATCTTCCTCTTATCCACTTATTTCTCTTTTGCTTGTTCCACTTGAGCCACTCAGGCTCTCGAGGACACTCAGACATGCATGCAAGCATTGCGGATGGCCTGTCTCTCATGTTTCTCTTCCTGAAGTCGGCTGGCCCTTTCCCTGCTCTTATTCAGGTCTTTGCTTTACGGTGGTCACCTCCATGAGGCTTTTCCTGACCTACTCCCCTCCCCAACAACAACAACAACAACCAACTCCTTTTTACCCTGATAGATTTTTTCATGCATCTATACAAAAGTATATTATGTTTCTTTTAATGCAATATGCTTTTACATGTTTATTTGCTTATTTATTTACATTAAAATTTAAATTTCATCAGGTAAGGGATTTTAAAACATTTTCTTGCAGCACCGTAAAGAAAACTCGACTAATATTTGGAAAACAATGAATACTTGTTAGGACAATGACATCAAAAAATGTAAAAATAAGCTGCAGTATTAACAATTTTTTTTTCAAATGCTTCATTGAAAAATATAAAAATAAACAATTGTGTACAGTTGAAAAATAACTATTGAATAAGTAAGTGATTCATGTACCCAGTCCTGAGAACTGGTACTTCAAACAGTGAAAGAACTGCTGTTCTTCCATGCTTGGAAGCTGGGCACACGGTTCCATTGGATCATACTGTTTCAATTGTAGGACATATGGTAGCACCCTTGATCACATCAAAGTGCTCTTCCAACCTGTGAATGCTTAAGAAGGTTCCATATCTTTCTTTTATAAACTTTTCCTTGTTTTCACCAGAGAAGAACCTAATCATACAATTGGGATCATCGGATCCAAGGATTAGGTCTTACGTATAGAATCTAGTCCTTATTCCTGCACTATTCCGTCCCTTTTTCCAGAATTCACAGGGTAATGATGGAACCTCAGCTAGGTACTGATCCTGCCTCTATGAGGTCTCTTCAGAAAAGCTTTCCAGACACCAGTTGTGTGGGATATCTGGACATTTACCCATAACCTGAATGGGTTTAACAATAGAAGAAATCAATTCTTACAAAGAAAGCAAAAAATCCTAAATAAATTTGTAGTTTAATTTGAAAAAAAATATTTTAGAAACAAATAATTCTAATTTTACATAAATTCTTCCATATATGAGAAAAGGAAAGTCTCTTCATTCTAATTTTTATCAGATTATCATATTTTGACATCAAAACTAGACAGGAACAATACAATCAAGGATGGTCAATACTATAGATGCACATAGATATAAGTGGTAGGAATAGAAACAAAGAGTTGTTTTTTTTTTTTTCTGTGGTGCTGGGGATTGAACCAGGGCCTTGTGCATGCAAGATGGTCACTCTACCAACTGAGCTATATACCCAGCCCAATTTGTGATAATTTGTTATAGGAGCAAAAGGTGGGAAAACCATTTTGAGATGATAGCAACCTTTAAACAGCCTGCATTATCAAAGTCAATAGAAAGTTGAATCTGCTAGGAATTCCAGACTCATTACTTAACCTAATCACTGATGTAGATGGAAGAGCATGCTCTGTAGAATTACAGATTTTGAGGATATTCAAATAATTTAGCATTGTGTATATGATTTCATGATGATGATGCAGTCAAAGCTCTCAGAGTGAATCATTTTGGTTTTCACTTCTGTCTGGCATGGAGTAAAAATGGCCACTTCAAAAACCAAAACCAAACCAAAACAAAACAAAACAAAAGAAAAAGAAGAAATAAAGACGGGATGAAGCGGAGAGAAGAAGACAAGGGTAAGGATAGTAATATCTGAATATAGTAACGACACTACTAGAGACACAATATCTTTTTTCTAGAACAAATATTAGAAGGTTAAATATATTATTTACAATTATAAAATAGATGATAAAAGCTTTTAGATAATTTAAAAATTGGCTAGTAAATGGGCTAAAGAATGGTGGAAGAATGTGAATTAAATTTTCATCTTTAGTACTAGGAAGTTAAAATATATATTTTTATTGCTAATAGATTAGGAAATGAAAGATGGAAAAATTTACTTAGAAATATTCTATTAACCAACAGAAGAATTAGAAATAAAGTGGTTAAAGTTGGTTTCTTCTGGAGAATGGGCCTTTGTATAAAGTTTCAGTGGAATCCTGCTGCTTTTCTTTATTCGTCTTTCTGTGCAATTTGATATTTAGCCAATGCCTGTAGCATTTTCATTAAAACATAAAATGTAATTATACTAGGTCTTGAACTCTCATAATGATAGACACTGGGAGACTTTAAGATCCTGGAGAACTCAGCCTCCTCCCTCAGTTCATACTGTCCTCACTCTCCCCTCCCTATTCTCCAGACACATAGATCTTCTTGCTTTTAAAGGGTCTCATTGTCTCCCATTCCAAAGTCTTGTTCTTGATGATATCTCTGTTTGAGGTGCTTTTTGCCATCAAGTCTTCTTCCTCCCCATTACGTAAGCCCAGTGAGATGTCATAGTCACTCTTCAAATCTCAGTTCAAAATCACCTCTTCTAAAAAGTGTACTAAGTTCAACTTTCTCCCATTTGTCAGATTTCTCTTTCGTGCTCTCCCCACAAATCAAGTTTTTCTTTAATAGCACACTTTTAATTTTGAAATTGCTTATTATTAGGATCTGGTTAATATTGGTCCCAGTGATTAGCCACTAAGGATTGTAATATCATGGATGTGTGTGTTCATCATTAGTTCCCTGCTTCTTAATTGTGTACAGTTGAAAAATAACTATTGAATAAGTAAGTGATTCACCAATTGAACAATTAATGATGAATTAAGAAAACAATGTTGGGCCACTGCATATCATGAGAGTTTCTAATTCATTTTTTTCTCCTTCATCTTAAAATTGTAGTTGGAATTATGGTTACTATGTTAAGATTTCTAGTTCATGTTTATTTTTGCTGAAGTTCAGCAAGTTGGAATTCACTTTTGATATTTTTAGTAGTAAATAGTTTTAATATTGCCTATATATTCCCAGAGCATATATTATTGATTTGTATGATTGATAAGCACCCAGAGATCATAATAGGATATGTTTCCTTATTCACAGTTCAACACAACACTGCTCAGTCTTCCAAAGTATTCATCACTATACTGGATTTTCATAACAGCAAATTCTTCAGGGGCAGATTTTTTTTTCTCAATATTTCTCTTATTCATTTCAGGTCTTTATTTGAGTTTTTCTTTACAACATTTAATCCTTATAATAGTCCTGTTGAAGATGAGGAGTCTAAAATTTAAAGATTACATGTCTTGTTGAATATTATATAACTAGTAGAAATAGAGTAGAAATATGATTCTTCCAATTCTTTGTAAAGTGATCTTTTTCTTAATCTTCCCTTTTACCTTTTGTTAAAGAATCACTAATTAAGGTAGAATGAATTATTGTTCCCAAGTAGTTGTTGCCTCCCCATCCATTGATACATGACTCCATTGCCTCCCTGGGGAAAAATAACCTTTACCACTTGTTCATGTGAGTTACTTTGGCCAAAAGAATGTGAGGGGAAGACATATGGAATATTTAGATTCCATGTCTACACAAAAATTTTAAGATTCATTTTATGTGGCCATTGCTCTTTTCCTTTCTACAATGGGGACAGCACATTTCATATATGTTCTACGTCTTCAGCCTTCTACCCAGAGTGTGGAAGAAAGAAAGTGGAGCTAAGGTAGAACTTACCCACAGCTGTCATGTAATATGGACAAAAATGAATGTTTGTATTTCTAAGCCACTGAGATATGTATATTTTTACTAAAGCATAACTGAGAAAATACTAACAAACTAGCTAATTTAGCAATTACTGTATGCCAGGTATGGTGCTAAATATTTTGCTTATATTATCCTACTTAATGTTTTTCAAATCTATGAAGCTGATGCCATTAATGAAGAAATCAAGCTTGGGAAAATAATGTAAAAGAGTATGATAGAATTAGGAATGAAAACCAGACTGAATGACACCTGAGCCTGGGTAATTAATTCCTTTATCAAAGTCCCTCCATTCATCCCAGCAAACATGAGACTCAATACTTTAATGGATTAAACTTCAAGTTTGAAATACTTTGAAACATTATGAAATGATATGATTTATTAAGTACTTCCAGGATATGAATTACTCAAGTGGGTAGAATTAGCACAATGAGAGATATATCCACTTATTACACTGGGTGAATGATAATTAGCCATAATTTCTGATTTATGCATGCTGGAGTGTCTTCTATAATATGACATTTAGCCAAAATCTCTTTATGTAACTATTTATATGTGTTAGTTTTAGCAGCTATGTTAAGGGTGCAAGCTCCTCCAGAGTTATAGTTATTTTGAAAGGGAGCAGTCCTCTATCTTTAAGGAAATTTTGTGTATGCTCTTCCTTCCAAAGAGTTAAATGTTAAATATCTAAAATATCACCCTCTCCCAATTGCATTATGTGCAAAATGGAGCTGAAAACGCTTCACTGCTTATTGACTAGGAGCTGGAAAGAAATGATGACTGCAGGAATTATAGAACTCTATGCTTGGTGATTAATTGTTCTATGTTAGCCCATCATAAGATGGTTGAGACATGACCCATATTCTAGTTCTGATTCTGCTGCTAGCTTCTTTGGTAATTCTCAGCAAATCTCTCATGCTGTATGGACCTTATTTTCACCATTTCATTGTTCATTTTTCTCTTTCAGGTAATGAAGTAACAGAACACATTCCTTTTTTCCTGTTAGCTTGAAAACCACTGATTCTAAACTGGATAAATGTAAATGCATTCAGCTTTTCAAATGCAACTATGGGTTGAGCTATTTCCAACATATATCATGTTGCCAAGTTCAAGACGATTTAGAAATTTCTTATAGATATAATTATGCTTAGCCATATTCTTTGCAATGAGTATGCTTCTTTGGTTCTTGACCAACTGTGTTTAGTATGAATTATTTCATGAGAAAAGTGATCAGTTACTTTTGATTTTGATTATATTAATATTTTCTTGATTTTTAATATTTTGAAAGCCATAGTGTTTCATCTCTAAGACAACAAGTAGTTTATGAGGCAAAGTTTCATTTTAGAATTTCAAGGTGCTATCAACTGTCATCTGTGTATATTGATGGCCTTCTATTTTGTTTTATTGGTTCAGTTTCCTTATTCTCACTCTTCAGAGTATGTAGTTATATGAACTATATTTGATAAAGCCATAAAAAGTATTAATATATATATATATATATATATATATATATATATATATATATATATATA
>NW_026000169.1:4787962-4807438 GCF_001458135.2 Marmota marmota marmota
ATATATATATATATATATATATATATATATATATATATATATATATATACTAGTATGATTTTAAATTTTATCCTTCATTGCTCATATGAAGAAAATCCAATGATCTGTAGAATGGTGGATTCAAATTAGAATTCTCACCTAATATTTACAAAATGTGCTATCTTATTAAGCAACTAAAATTGTCTCTGTTTAAAATAGGCAATAATGTATTCAAATCTTACTCCTGTGCCATGCTCCATAGCCATTCTGTGAATGCAAGAAAGCACTCAGGGTAACATCTAAGCCGCCATGCTTTCCTGCATCTGGGGAGCATGTCACACGGTGCTTGATTACTTTACCTAACAGGCTCTTAGAAAGATGGACCCTCATGTGGCAGCTTGTAGCTATACATTAGAGAGGCTTCTGTTAGAGCCAATTGCCGTCTGACCTCTCCTCCCAGCAGAGGCAGTGTAGTGCCATCTGTACATCTTTTAGTCACATTAAATCATGTCATTTAAAGGACCTCTGAATGTGAATGAGTTTACCTTATGTTTAGGAAAGAAATTAGTCGAACTGCTGAACTACAAGTCCATGTTCATTTGCACTCTCCAATTTTCATATTGTTTTAATCCTTCCTTTTCTAGACGGGTAATAGTGCTGTCAGAGACTGTATCTATTTAAAATTTGCTACTGTTATAGCTAGGATATCACTAACAGTAGAAAAAAATTATCACTAAGATAATTCAAACTCTATATTTATGTGCCAAATAGGTCTGAGTGTTGGAGTCCAAACTATTTTTTTTTCCTAATTAGATATGTATGTTTTCAGGAACAGTGTGGCAAAATGGTTGCCTTGCCAATGTGTACTTACATAAAGAACCAAGGAATTTCATAAGCCACACATCACTGCAAGGGAAGAGAAATGAAATTTCCAAGTCTGTTGAAGGAACCCCTTCTGGGCCAATGGGCATGTGTGTGTGGCCTTGGCCTGCACAATCACCATGGCCTGTTATGCTGGGCACAGTCATTTTTTTTTTGCCCCACAGGAGTGGGAATGTGAATAGGCTGAGGGGAAGATTGTCTCTTTGAGGTGAAACTTGCTAAACTTGTAGAACATGATCATTAGTGTTCCAGTGACCATCTTAACGGTTACATAGGGTATATCAGAACAAGAGAGTCCTCATTAAAGTACTTCCACTGCATTTGGGACAGCTTGAATCAAAGCAGGAGTAGGATCTCTGGGTCTCTGGCCTTCAAATTTGTATGAGCCTTTTTGTTTGGTTTGCTTATTCAAGTCATTGTGCGTCAGAGTGTGATCTCTGGAGTAGCAGCATTAAAATCACCTGACAACTTGTTTTAGAAATGCTCATTCAGGGGCCTTACCCCAGAACTTCTGAATCAGAACCTCTAGGAAGAGGGATTCAGGGTTTAACAGGCCCTTCAGGTAATTCTGATGCATTAAAGGTTGGACAACACTGGTTTCGTTATTTTAATTGCACTTCTGCTCATCTTTGGTGATAAAAAATTCATAGCAGTACTAATTATGGATTAGAAGAAATTTAGTTTTGGCTTAAAAAGTGTTGTCACTTGATGATGTCAGAGACATAGAATAGAGACGCTCAGAAGATCTCTGGAATCTGTGGTCTCAGGTTAGCCTAGTACCAGCTTAGCCTCAAATGAGTCACAGGCTGTTTGGAGCTAAACATTGAAGTACCTGCTTCAACTGGGACTTAAAATCACTATAATTTTAAGACTGGAAGATATGATTAGGAGTCATCTCTGCAAATTTACGTCATCTTGAACACATTTTATTAAACTAAAAGAACTGCTTAGTTTTAGTTTCAGTATCTAGGTTTAAAAGAGAAACTTGAATAGATTGTTTCAGGGGAAGATTTAGTTTCTCAATCTAAATTTCTCTACCTTTAAGTCAAATCATTCCAGTCGACTTTAATATGAGAGGATGACTTTTTCTAACTGGTTTAATATTGGATACTGTATCATAAACATAAAAATATAGTCAGAAATCTCTACTGAGCTAATGGTATAATAGCAGTATGTTCTCTGATTAACAGTAAAGAATATAAAAATGTATGCTTCTAAGAAATACTGTATCACTGAAAAAAAGAAAACCCAATGTCCTTCACATGCTTATGAATGCAGAATAAGCCATGTGGTAGGCACTGAATTATCATTTAGTGTTATTTTTTAACATGAGACATCTCTGTGATGCATATTGATGACTTGGAACATGGAATTCTCTTGACACTTTCTTTTGAAAGGATTTATGCTTTGAAACATGGTATGTACAATCTGATAAATTATTGGCTTAATTACAAGACTAATATCTCATTGTATATTTTCTATAGTTAAAAATTTAAGTATTACTATCAGTAATTACTTACTAATTGTAAAATGTGGACTAACAAACAAAACTATACTAATGTATAAAATTATTTGCAAGAAAATTGACAAAATTGAAAAAAATATTTAATAAATATTTCATTGTAGTTAAAGTTTAAATGATACAAGGTTGTTTTTTGCAGGCTAAGAGGCCATACAGGGGATGTGCCTATAGCCGTTAATGGTAGCCAGTTTCCATTAGAAGTATAGTTACTATGCTGCATAAAGTCTCATTTTCTATAGACCCAAATGTACTCCAAAACTCCATTGGCACATGGAAATTTCAAGGAAAACTGGAATATTTTGGTAAAGATGAAACCGTCATCATTAAAACAGAATACCAGATTGCCTTTGGTCTTTATTTAATCAACTCCTATGTTACTAAAACAGAATTCACATGCTCTACAGAAAATTCCTATGCCAATTTCTTACTGTTGTTAATTTGTCCTTTTGCCCACCTTTTTTTTTTTTTAACCAAAACAAGAAAAAAGCATGGATTTTGAGGTAAAACAGCTGTATGGTGTTGGGCAAAATACAAAATGAAGATGGTTAACACCAATACTCCCTGCTCAATGAGAATGTGCACATGAAGAAGGTAGTACATTTCCAAGCTGGTGTCCGTGCTGATCTCTGTGATTGTTGTGTTTATTATTCTCTCCCCTCTGCTTTTGTATGTGCTGTTCTTTCTGTTGAATGCCTTGTAATGCCCAGTATGAGAAACCCCTGCTCATCTTTCAAAATGCAAGGAGATCTGGAACGTCGATGCCCATTACTGACGGCACTTATAGGTGTGACACCCAACTATGCACTTTCTATCAGAGCGGGTGTACTTTCCAAGCAGAAAAGGACCATTCCTCAAGGACCTGGTAAGTGTACTCACCCCTTCAAGCCTTAGGGTCACCATTCTTTGTTGTAAAGACCATCCCCTGGGATTCTGCGAATCTGGGCTACATGAGCCCCCTTTGGGCTTCCCCCACATTGTGTTCATTTCACAATCCACTGCTGTTCCAATATATTGAGTCTTCTTCCTCTCTCTCTCTCTTTTAAATTATATTGCTTGTTCCTTAAATGCAGAATTGATATGTTATTTGCTTTGAAATTTTGCTACCTATTCCAATGTGAAGCAATTGTCATAATTTAGTCTTTGGTTAGTCACAGTTCCTTTTCCTTTATAAACTCTTAATGTATATATACCACAAAAACATAAAGTTAGAAAGATGGATAAAGCTAAATGTTGCAGGGATATATTTATATAACTGGTGTAGCCATTCTAAAGGGTCACCTAGCATATTTAGCTAAGTGAAAGATTAGCCTTCCAATGGCCCATCAATTCCACTCTTGAGTATAAACCTGGAGAAATTCTCAGATAGGCATGTAGGGGATTTTTTAGATGATGGTAATTTTAGTGTTATCTACAGTGGCAGAAAGTCAGATGCAATGTGGGTGTCCATCCCTAGGAGAGTGGACATATGTGATGTGGTGGCTCACATTGCATGCTGTTCTATGCAGCATTCAGAGATAACGAAACCAGATAGATGAACTCCCAGCAAACATGGGTGAATCTTAAAAGTATAATGCTGAGTGAAAAGATAGGGATAATAATTCATAACAACATCATTTGTAAAAATTAAAAACTCCTGCACAAGCAATGCACATTACCAAGAACACATAAAACCAAAAGAATATATGCTTAGTACAGTCAACTGGTTGCTTTGATAGGAAGAAGAAAATAAAAAAGAACAACACTGGTAAAAGGAAAAATATGTTTAAAAATATAGGAATAAAAGTAGAAGGAGATTGAAAAAATGCAAACAAAAGTCCCACAAAGCTTTTAAGAAATTTGTATTAGTAAAAAAAAAAAAAACACTGATTAAAACCTCAGAGATATCTAATGTTTAGCGACTATTAATTGATACAGCTAAAAGAGGAAGAGGTTACAGATTATGGAAAGGGGAGAACCTAGGAGCTGTTATCAAAGAATAACCTTTGGCTTTTTAAAATAGAAAGATTCAAATGCATGCCAGGATGCAAAAGGTGAGAACAAGGGAATCTTCATTTTTTGCCACCTGAATCAAATGCTCTGCACTTTTGGAAGGATCTCTAAAGGGTCAGTTGTCTTGAAATCAGAACCCATCATTCAAAGGCTTTTCCCTTTCGGGTGCAAAATAAGAAATAAAAGTTAACAGTCACGGAGAGAAAGTGAAAACTCATGGAACAAATAGTTCTTTTTTAATCCTGAACCATGAGGTTGTGTTAATCAAACACCAAAATCCGCTTCAGGAAAGCAATAGCCACAGTAAGTGGAAAAGAAGCAGAAAGCAAGCAGTAAGGATCCTTTCCATGCATGGTCAGAAATCAAGGGAGGACAAACAGGACTGCAGCCTTTTCAATGCATGCCTGATAAAGTGCGAAGGAAGGCCAGGGATTGGTAGTGATACTATCTTCAGTTATGTACACCACTATATTCCAATTTTTTAAAATGTCAATTCATATTTTATTTCTAAGTCCAATCAAAACTTTTCTAACTACTTTCTGAATTTGCATAAAAAGCAGCTTTAAGTGGGCTAAACACTTTTCTTGGGAATACTTGGCCAATCTTCTCTGCTTCCTTATCCCCAACCACCATTTTTCACCTGCTAAAGCTGTGGTTGTAGCTGTTGTTTCTGTAATTTATAAGCCTCTAAAGCAGTGGTTCTCAGTCTTTGTGCATTTTTGCATGAATTGCCTTGGTAACTTATAAAATAACACTTTCTTTGAATATACCTTCTAGAAATTCTGTAGTATGGCCCAGTAACCTGCATTTCTACCAGTTCTAGTCTAGATGATAATGTTTGTAAACCATGTTGTGTGGAATTTCCCTAAAGGGCTGGGCTTGGAAATCAGAATCTAATATGTAATTGCAAATGTCACATTCTTTACTGCATAATCATCCCATAAGCAAAGGTTAGAAGCATTGGGCTGTGAGCCCACATAGTGGGTGAGTATTTTGACTCTCTTCTGTAAAATATCACTGTGAAGGATTCCAAGCTGCTTATAAACAAAAGGAAACACCATTTTCTAGTGTACTTTCAAGTTATCATTACTGCATTAGTATTTAAGGCTTCTTTAAAAGTCTAAAATCTTGGGATGAGATAGGACTTCTATGAGTCGAAGTGGAAGCAGTGGTGTATTGTGACGATCCCTTCCTGGAATGCATCATTTACCAGTGAATGTGAATTTACTCTGTTACATGAAACTTCATTTTTTATAGCAGCATGAACTTTGAAGAACATTATTACTATTGTGATCCAGGAAATAACATGTTGAAAAGATTTGTACCCCAGTTCTTCATCTCCATCTCCTCCAAAATACCATGCTTCAAAATAAATCTATGCTGCTAAGGCTAAGGTAGAACACTAGTCACTCCAGGAAAAGTGGAGAGGTACATTCTCTTCTTGGGTAGGGTTTATGCCAGCACATGTCAGCGCATCATTGCTCCTTTGGAAGGACAGAATGTGGAAGACTAATGATCTCATTCTGTTGAAGAAGTAGGATGGGCCCTTACAGAACAAGCATGCTATTTTCTACTCTACAGCAGACCCACTTCTATGATCAAATGATATGTTAGAAAAATTTAGGAGCAAATAAGTAGTGAATAAATAGATTAAACCAGACAGACTAAGGAGAAAAGAAACAAGCCCAAATCTATAATTTAAAAACATCACTGCTCATCTCTCTTTCAAATTGTCTTTTACTTTTGCTAGCCTTAAAGTAGCACCTTTAAAATTCAGAACCATGTTTGACTTAAAAAAGGAGAGTCAGGTGATGTAAAGTACATGGATTATATTAAGATACAAAAGATCAGAGTTGCCATTAGAAGTTGTCCAAATAATATTTTTAGATATCCTCTAAAAACGTGTATTTAAAGGGAGGGTGTCTTTTAAAAGCACTGATACGTCACCAAAAGTTGTTGAGTTTCTTACAGTAATTAAGCAGTTTTATACAAGCCTCCAGATTTTGACATATAAATTCTTCCACTTAAGTATTTTCTTTAAGATAGCTATTTTCTTTAAGATAGCTACGATTTACAGCATTCACAGTTATTCTTAGTATGGTGAACTAAGCCTTACATGTTTAACTCAGTGTGTGAATGCATCAAAATTATTTACTTAGAGTAGCTATTTGCAATTTAATCAGGTAGGATGAAGTGACAGGAATTCCTTTCCTTATCTTTCCTCTATGAAAGAATATTTAATCTCTTGGGCAGCACCTCTCTTCCTTTCAGATAACTGTAGAGGTATCAGATCCAGAACGTTTTACCAGTACCCTGTGAGGCGCTTCAGTTGCATCGGTGGGTGTTCTGTCCTCCCTTGTTCCCCTATTCCTGTAAAGTATGGCTCCTGTTAGCCCCTTCGATCTGATTTACGGGGAAAACAACCGTTTCTCTGGCATATCCCCCATTCCTTCTTCTCATTTCAATGGTGCATTACCAACGTCTGCACTGAAAAAAGAGACAAGAAGCACAGTTGTCAATGTCTCAGTCCAAATCCTGAAACCAATGAGGCCTGTTTTTCCTTCTCTCTCTCCTTACACCATTTGATTCACTTCTTATAAAGTTAAAGGCAGGCTTGCTCAAGTTTTATCTTGTTTTCATTTGCTCAAGCTCTGTTTCCCATTCCGGATGTTCTGAAGATTATGTGCAGAGATCTGACACCCATCTTTTCCTGGCTATGGAATCCTGGCAGATTAAACTATGAACACAATAGCACTACATTCTTTGTAAGGCTACCAGGGAAACACCTCCTACCCCTGCCCTCAGTTTAGTAGTACAAATTTTTTTTAAATAAATTGGATAACTTGGAAGGGTTTTTAAAAAATAAATATTAAAGGTAGGAAGATATGAAAAGAAGTATTTAGATAGTCAGTTCTTGTAAAGGAGTTTTAGAATCTTAAGGAATCTAGAGTTCAAGGGGATCATTTAGTAATGAATTTGGACTTTAGACATTCATGAACAATGAACAATTTCTCAAAAATTATAGCATTGCCAAAAAAGATTTTTTTCCCTCAAATCTAATGTTCACTTTCTTACTTTAAAACTATCCTTTATGATTAATCTTGAAACAGGGTCTTTTTTAACCTTAAAAATTTTAAATTATGCCACAAAATAATATGCCAGTAATGAAGCAAAGTACAACCACAATAGTCAGAAAAAAAGACATGTTTAATTGACATGTTTAAGAGACAACAATAAACTAGAAAAAGACAGGTTCTCATTGTAACAATGGCAACTCTCAGCCTTACTAGCTGAAGATTATCTTTCCATTTTTTCTTTTCTAACTCATCCTCTTCTTCTTTTTTCTTGCAGTTATTATAATGATTGGGCTCTGAGCTCTCTGAAGGCAAAGAAAATCCTTATTTTGTTTTTGGTTATATTGCCTTAAAATGTAATCTAGATCCCTTAAAGGAATTTGGTCACGGGTATATTTCTGACTCTTAGAAAATGCACAATAAGTATTTGTTGAAAGAATAAATAATTGAATGAATAAGTGAATCTAGCCCTCCATTGGTTAATTGGTGGTCTTCCAACAAATATGAGTTCTTTCCCACTACATTTTTCCTTAGATACTAACTACAAATTTATGTCATAATCAGCTTCAAGTTTTTGCATATATGGATTCTCTGATTTTGAAAACCACCAACTGAAACCATTCCTGTACTTTTTGATAGAATGAGAAGCATGTCATAAACATGTCATCGTAATAATGATGAAACTACAGAAAATAACTTTTGTTTTTGGAATCAAAGAAGGAACCCTTAATTTTTGATTAAATATTTTTTTTTCAATTCATATGGCTCTTTTGTAGACACAGCCAAACCCAAAATGCTGTTCCCTACAGACCTCCAAAAGTGATCATGCTATTGCTGTATTTGGAAATGTTGCTTCATGTTTCACATGCTCTCTTTTTGTACAAACTAAATTTAAATTCCCTGGAAGTGTAATCCTTTGTTCTGAGGCAACTCCACAAAAGAGATATTATAGCTGAGTAATCGTGTATCTGTTATGCTCCAATTGAGTCACTCATCAAATTTCATTTAACTTTTTTGCCAGCACTTATTTATCACCTCTTTAAAGTTTGCTCATAACTCTCTGGCCTCTTTTCCCTGAGTTTGGTAAAACTTCCTAATTTTAAAAGGTAGATAAAAAGTGGGGTATATGATTCTGTAATAACGTCATAATTCTTTGTTTCTTCTCATTCAACTTCATAGCGATATTTTTGCTTATCTTCTGGAGAACATGCTCAATGCGCTGACATATTTAAACCAGTTTCAACCTTTTTAATGTGAATTCATTTTAGAGATATAAGTTATATTACATTTAAGTTTGATTCCATTTTGTAGGGTTTCATTTCAAAATGGAAGGACTATTTGCTTGGTGTGCCAGATATCCTTTCCTTTAATGGTAGTGCTTATTTCTCTAGACTTTTACAGTTATTACTTCAAAGCTGTGGGGCAAAACGAATTCAGAATAGTCTTTGCAAGAGCAGAGACCTACCTTCTTTGAAGGACTTTGCCCATTATGGTACCTGTACATAGTAGGCACTCACTGAATATGTGTGACTGGTTGTGAAAGGCATTGTTGCCTACTCATATTGCTATTATAAAAGTGAAAATTATGTGGAGAAAAATCAGTACATCTATTTATTGTTCTTTTTTTAAGTAAAAGCATACTTACAGTAGATTAAAAATATACAGAAATCCGTTATACATTTTCTTTTAACCTGAACCTCACTGTGACATGTAAATTGACTTGTTTATGTTAATGGCAGCCATTTAGGAGTAAATTTCTAAAGCACTGCATGATAATTAGATTGGGCGTAATTCACATATTGTATGCTACTTTGAAAATGGGCTCCTTCAAAATGGCACAAGCCAGAGACAACATGCACCTCCAAACTATCTCTGAACAGATTCTCCTTACATAAAACCACACACACAGTGTGGCAAAGATAATGTTAGCACTTAATGCAGAAAAATAATGCAACATGTTCTCTTTTTTTGGCTCATTTACTGCCATATGTTACTTGAGTAATGAAAACCTATTTGGTAGAGAAGTGTATGTAGTCTGAAGACCCGAGTCAATAAGGAAGCCTTGTATTTTCTATTTCTGGAATGACGGCTGAGTGTTCAATTATGAAACAACTCCAGATTATTAGAAAATTTTATTTGATTTGTCTCCTATATGGACAGAGGAGGATTTTGAGTTTCTTTCTTCGTTATCCAGTTACTGAGTAAAGAAAATTCTTCCAAATTTGGAAATGCCTAATAACTATGCAGTTCTGATAGTACTAAATTAATTTTTAAACATTTTTATCTCCATAAGAGAATGCTATTAAAGAATTACTGGTTGCCCAAATACTCATATTTATCATTACTTTATATGATATCAAACAGAATTGTGAATTAAATATTAATTTAAATTATTCTAAAATGTATCAAAAATTCTATTAATTATCTAAATTATTCTAGGTTATGGAAGAATTTGGAGTACAAATAATAAACTTTATCAATATTTAAACAGAAGTGAATTAAATAACTTATTTAATATACTGAGAAGCAATGTCTACAGCTCAAATCTGAATAAATAAAAACCATGTTTTACTGTTTATTTTATATGATTATGAAAGACAAACTGGTACTAAGACACAAAAATAATTAGAAATATACAGACAAATGCTAGCAAATAATTTGTGAACATGGCTTTTAAACTTTCTGTTAGTTTATGAAGAGGTTTTATGGTGCACACACAGAAAAATAGTTCAACTTTTCTTTATCGACTCATTCCATTAAGTTAGCAAGGTTTTTTTTTCAGCTATTTAGGCTGACTTGAGACAAAATTATAAATCTACAGCTCTTGATCTCCTTTGAAATTATGTATCCATGTCCCTGAAGAATAGGCACAATTGTGTGGGGTCACATCCTCTGCTTATATTTACCTGAAGAATTTTTTTTCCTAAGGTGAAGTTTTAACCCACACATTTTTTTATAGTCAATGTTCACTGATACACCATCTTTTTTTGTATAGTGTTTATATGAATTAAAATATGGTGAAAAATAGGTACTTGAATATAGCCTCTAATGGCTCATACAACTAAAAACAGTGACTGATGAATTACAAAAGGGAAAAATAAGTTAATTCACAGTGGCACTTTGCTAACACTGATTTTTAAGTAGGTATCAAGGAGTAGTGAAGTTGTTGGATGTGGTGGTGCATTCCTGTAATCCCAGCAGCACTGGAGACTGAGGCAGGAGGATCTCGAGTTCAAAGCCAGCCTCAGCAAAAGTGAGATGCTAAGCCACTCAGGGAGACCCTGTCTCTAAATAAAATACAAAATAGGGCTGGGGATGTGGCTCAGTGGCCAAGTGCCCCTAAGTTCAATTCTCAGTACCCCTCTCCCCTCAAAAAAAGTAATCAAGTCAAATGAAGACAATGTTTTAAAATCAAGGGCTAGAAAACAAACGGAGCCTGTCAAAATTGAAGCAGTATTTTTCTTGCTCCTTCTTGAGTTCATACATGTTATACTGAGTTTTATCTAAACACATATAAATTATTTTTTTAGGATGTGAAGAGAATTTAGGGAAGAAACCACATGTCTGGGGGAACAGGAATGCAGAACTTTAAATTTTGGGTGTCAGAAGTGTGTCTTGCTCTTGGAATCCCAGCATGGATTCTGGAAGTCTTCCACATGATGGTTAGAGGAAGAAGGAATTTCTTTAGCTTCAAGACACTGGCACTCACACTGTGATTCTGAGGTAGAGGAACGTGACATTAAGGAGCAGACACACAAATGACAGGTCAAATATAGAGTCTCTGAGGGTGGAAAATGCAGGGTGAGGCTAAAGTGGATGGTGTCAAGATGAATGAAGAAGGAAATCAAAGTTAAAATAAGAATTTTGGGAAGACACGGTTTAGCTTCTCTGTCTCTTTTTTGTTGTTGTTGTTCCTTCTTCTCTTATCATTCACTAAAATAGTTTGGGTGAGACAGGCATAGGATGGTTTCAGAGGAAAAGCAAGAGGAAAGAATGGTAGATCAAATGGCATTTTTCCTACTTTTCTCCTCATTCTTAGCTTTTTTTCACTTATAAGCTTCTCCCCCACCTTTTTTTCATTTCTGTTTCCATTCTTTGTTCTCTCTGCCCAAGCTTGAGCAAACATGGCAGCGAGGATAATCAGTAAAATTCTAGTCAAAGTGCAAAAGAAGGCAATCCTTTAGTCATCTCTCTTTCCCTTTAGCTCTCTGGTTTTTAGGATGAAAGATGAAGCACATGAAAAATTGTTCTATCACTTTATCTTCTCTCTGCTGTTACCTTCTTAATTGTCCATCCTATCAGCCTAACTATTGCTTTTATCCTTATCCTGTACTAGGATTTATGGAAGGGAACTTCCTGATCTTCTTCAAGGCTTTAGTTTCGTGTGTGTGTGTGTGTGTGTGTAACACATACGAACACGGCAGTCCCAAATGTCCAAATTGTCTAGTCTACGCACTTTAGGACTCTCAAGAAACATAATCCCAACAGACAATATGGGTAAAAAGTCTTCCAGCTTTTAAAAACCATGAAAGGAAATAAAACTTGTTCAAAATTCACATTTTCAATCTATTTTCTACCATATTCCCTGCTCTACTACATTCTCACACTCTGGAACCTCTTTCTCTACCTGTAAATTTTGAGTTCCCCATTACAAATTGCTCATGGTGAGGGCCTTTCTTTTCTTATTATCTCAAACTTATTCTGTGTTCTATTTCAGTAAATTTCTACCCTTCCTGATACAAGTCTTGCAGTCTCTGATCTGGCTCTCCTCCCACCCCAAAATGTCTGACAGGGCTGGGGCGGAGAAAGGATGTGGGGCTTGAGGTATAGAGAAGCAAAGATGTCAGAATTGCCTTATTAGGTAGAGGAATTTAAAGATACTGAGAGCACTACACATTAATATTTTTGCCCTTATTATAACATCTTCAATTACCTTCCTCCTTTGTTGCCTCTGTTTAATTACAAGCATATTTATATCTTTTATCCCCTTGAATAATCCCGACAAACCCACTTAAAATTAACTTTTTATTCAAATTTCAGACAGCCCATAAAAATTGCTTATTCACAATGCCTCTACTTTTGAATCTCTCTTTTTGAAGAAATCCCACTGAAGCCTGGCTTCCCCACCTGTTATAGTTTACCAGTTGCTAAATTTAATGGCTTCTTTTCAGGTCTTAATCTAATTGATTTCTCTGAAGCCTTGACATTCATTCTTAAAACTTTCCTGTTTCTATTTCCACAAGGTACTTTGTATTTATTTTTTCTTGCTTTTTCTTTGCCCACTCCTTTTGTCTTTTTACCATGTGCAGCCAGACCTTAGTACTTGTTGATCCCACATCTGTGGATTCAATGAACTGCAGGTCAAAAATATTCTGAAAAAAATTATATATGTACTGAATGTGCACAAACTTCTTTCTTACCATTATTGCCCCCCAAATACAACATAACAGTTATTTACATAGCATTTACATTGTACTAAGTATTATAAGTAATCTAGCAATGATTTAAAGTTTCAAGAGGATGCTCACAGGTTAGTTGAAAATACTGCACCATTTTGTATAAGGGACTTTAACATTCACAGATTTTGGTATCTAAGGAGGTCCTGGAACCAGTCTCTCATGGATACTGACAAATAACTATGTATTCCAGTGGGTAATCTCAACCATTTTGAGGATGACTTCTCAATCTACAACTCCAGACAACTTTTTTCTAGTTACCACAAACCCTTTTGGAAGTTTAATGAAAAGCATCAACATTTGTCCCAGGCAAAAAACATAGAGTTTTCTAGTCAATGTCTCATTTTTTATGAACTCCTGATGTCTATCCATAGGCGGCCTACATGTTTTAGTTAACATTTTTGTCATTGTGACCCGAAGACCTGACCAGAAAGACATAAAGGAGGAAAAGTTTATTTTGGCTCACAGTTTCAGAGGTTCAACCCATGGTTTGTTAACTGCATAGTTATGGGCCTGAGGTTAGGTAAAACCTCATGGCAGAAGGGTATGGTGGAGAAAGAAGCTCAGGATATGATAGCTAGGAAGCAGAACGAGAGGTCTGCTCACTAAGGACAAAATATCACTCAAAGGCATATCCCGGTGACCTATGTCCTGGAACTACACTTTACTTGCCCATAGTTACTGCCCAATTAATCATTATTAGTGGATTAGTCCACTAATAAGATCATACCACTCATAATCTAATCATTTTACTTTTGAAAATTCTTGCATTTTCTTACACATGAGCTTTGGAGCGCTACCTCATATCTACACCATGACACTACTCTAGAGCTACATTCTCAGCTGCTTACGAACATGTCTAGATGAATATTTTTTTTTTTAAATTCAGAGTCTACTTTCATGTTTTTAATCACTTTTTATACTTTTAAAATATTTTTTAGTTATCAATCTTTATTTATTTATATGTTGTGCTGAGAATTGAACTCTGTGCCTCACACAAGCCAGGCAAGTGTTCCACCACTGAGCCATGACCTCAGCCCCTTCTTTAGGTTTCTTAAGCTGGTCAGGTCTTTAGCCTTTCCTGTGGACTTTCCTACTTCATCAAAGATATATCAGATTCCCCTTGATTTTACTCTCAACTAAAGCTTCACTAAACAGATGAAACTAAAACCTCCTGCATAACTCATTTTTCTTCTTTCCCACACAAAACATAGCAAGATGACACTGTTACAGTTTGGATCTAAAATGTTCCCAAAGACCCATGTGGTAAGGGTTTAGCCATCCACCTGTGGTGCTATTGAGAGGTGATGGAACCTTTAGGAGGTAGGGCCTGGTGGGAGGAAGTTAGGTCACTGGAGGATTCCACTGAAGAGGATATTGGTACCCTGGCCCTTTGCGCTCGCTCGCTCTCTCTCTCTCTCTCTCTCTCTCTCTCTCTCCTTTGGTTCCTGGTTACTATGAAGTGAACTGGTTTTCTCTTCCCCACCATAGGCCCCAAAACAAGAGAACCAAGCAACCATGGACTAAAATCTATCAAACTGTGAGCTAAAATAAATATTCCCTCCTTATAAATTGTCTATCTCATATGTTTTGCCACAGCAATGGAAAACTGAATAACGCAGATTCCAAGTCCTGAAAATTACCCAGAATCATTTTTTTTAATCCACTACACCAGCCATTATATTAATTCAGCTCCTTTTCACATGTTTTCCTGGAATATTATCTTATCCCCCAGGATTTCATTGTAGATTTCCTCCACTATTAAGTATTGCCAATAACTATAAAGAGTTGTCTTTCTAAAACACAGATCTAGCCCTAATTCCATGCTTAATTACATTTGTTGACACCTTATTGACTTGAGTAGGCTCACAAACTCAAAAGCTCATAAGAACCAGACAAGGAATATAAATTATGGAAATAATGACTGGTCAGGAAATAACCCAGAATTGTGAGGATCCTAGAGATTGGTGATAATCAGTTATTGCCATTTGTTGCCATCTGCAAATACAGGTCCCATCTTGTCAGCAATTTCAATTTTTCAAGAGAAGACTAAATTGGGATTTTTAAAAGTAAAATCTCTCAATCTTAAATAATTAGCTCAATTATTTAAGGTATGGTGTGGGAAAAACTGTCAAGAATAATGAAGAGTCTGACATTTTATTCTACTGGCAAGCTAACAAGTTAGCCAGCTACAGTTTCATGGGAGTTGGCAGAAGACATGAGAAATAAAGGTCTTTATTACTCGTGGTAATACCAGAAGCCTGTGTTATCATGTGCAATCATTCCCTGAGCCCAGTTCCTATAGAATGACATGGCGAGGGCCAGGAGATATGTGCATACACTATTTATTGTATTAAAGAACAAACTTGAGTTTGGAGACCCGAATCTTTTATAAAGGGCAGTAACTTTATCTTGTAGGAAATTCTAGCTCTACCTTTCAAATGGGTTCACTCTACAATCGTCCTTGTAAAGACCGTGAGGAACAACAGAGACAGAATCTCTGTCTGTATGGTGTGCAGAAACTTGAAAGACCCATTGAGTCTTTCTATAACTCAAAACCCACATTTGTGGAACAACTCTAACTTATGAGATGATTGTGGCCTATGGTAGGACGTTAATTTATAGCCTGCATGATGGCCATCTATTTTGGTAACTGAAATGTGTTGTCATGGGCCATGCTCATCCATTTACGTTTTACCTGTGGTCATTTTTGTGCAATCAGAGCAGGATTAACTAGTTATAACAGAGATCAAGTTTAAAATATGTACTGTCTGAGCATTTATGAAAACGTGAGGAGGGGAATATTCTTGAAAGGCTTTGAATGCCTTGCTGAGGAATCCATCCTGAAACAATGAGAGCCTTTGAAGTAAAAATGGTAAGGCCTTGTTTGGAAGTTATCAAAACCAAAAGTTAAAAGGTCCTTGAGAATGTTGTTTCATTGATTGTTTTAGTCAGCTTTTTCCTCTCCTGCAACTGAGAGACCTGACAGAACAAGTGTAAAGGAGAAAAGGTTTATTTAGGGGCTCATGGTTTCAGAGGTCTCAGCCCATAAATGGCGGGCTCCATTCCTTGGGGCTCAAGGTAAGGCAGAACATCATGGCGGAAGCATGTAGCAGAGGGTAGCAGCTCAAATGATGATCAGAAAACAGAGAGAGAGTGGGGGGGGAGGTCTCCATTTGCCAGATAAAAATATATAATCCAAAGTCATGCCCCCAATTACCACCTCTTCCAGCCACACCTGGCCACTTCAGTCACCACTCAGTTAATCCCTATCAGGGGAGTAATTCACTGATTGGCTTAAGACTCTCACAACCCAATCATTTCTCCTCTGAACCTTCTTGCATTATCTCACACATGAGCTTTTGGGTGACACCTCACATCCAAACCATAACATTGATTTAAAAATAAAATAGCCAACACCTGAATGAAACACAAAACATAAGGGTAAGAAGGAGCAGTAGCAGGAAAAGGGAACAGACAGGATTCAATGTTCATATTTCTCCAAGGATACTGTGCTCTAGTCACATTGGATTATTTATCATTCCTTGGATTCAGCATGCCTTTCTCTCTCTCTCTATTTCTCTCTCTCTCTCTCTCTCTGTGTGTGTGTGTGTGTGTGTGTGTGTGTGTGTGTGTGTGTGATGGGAGAGGCAGATTCTTCACATGCTTGGAGTTCAGGCCCTACTGGAGTACAAGTAACTGGGGGGTAGGCACATGCTTTGATCATCAGTATACTCCTTAAACCCTACTAAGTGCATGATGGTTAATAGAGGCTCAGGACACAGGTGGTGAATGAGTGAGTGCAGATGCAATTTCACCTTCTTTTCTACTCATTCACTAAAGCTTGGATAGAAAATAACTGTTCTTTATGAAGGTGAATTTCCCTTTTCTGCTCTCGCTACATTCCTCAGAGTACTATGCTCCTGGAGCAGGTTGCATTATTACAACAAATCAAATAATTTGAAATCAGATAATTTCTGTTAGCTCTGGAAAAATTTTTGAACTCAGAAGGGAAGTTTTATTCTTTTTTAAATATAAATATATTCTTATTTAATTGTACATATTTTAGGGGTATAGTGTAGCATTTCAATATACAATGTGTAATGATCGCATCAGGGTAATTGGCATATCTGTTACCTTAGATGACTAGTGTGTGTGTGTGTGTGTGTGTGTGTGTGTGTGTGTGTGTTGAGAACATTCAAAAAGTCTTTTCTATTATCTATTTTGAAATACAGAATTAACTGTTGTTAACCATGGTTATCCCAGTATGCTCTGGAACAATCCTTATTTCTTCTAGCCAACTGTTCCTCTATGCTCATTAACCATCCTATTTCCATTGCTCTCCTCTCCCAAATTGTTTCCCCGGCTCTCATAAATACTTAGTTCATCCTGTCACTAGTACCCGGCTCAATACTTGGCATACTATATTGTCACTGCTTAATAAATGTTAGCAAAATGAGCATGTACTTACACTTGACCAGATTCGTTTTACATCAATCGTCTTTCTAAGCAATTCAGACTGAGGGTTCATCTGTCTATTTGCTAATGCAATTCATAATTTAGTTTTCATCTTCAATATATCTCTAGCCTGGCAGTGGTTTAATTGCTGGGCTGTGTATATCTCATTAAAGACTCACTGTTTCTGTGCCTAATCAAATGAGCATATGCTTAATACAGTGAAAATTTTAGACAAATTGGATGGCATCAAGATAGCTAAAACCTATAGCAACAAAGAAGAATACAAGCAGTTACTTGTTTGTGTTTTAATTGTGTGGGCACTGTTTTAGCTTACCATCTGCAGAATTAGAACAATATTAAGGTTATCCCGGGTGTAAACTATGAATAGTAGGTGGTTAGGGGGTATTTTGGACTTACAGTATCCTCTGCCAGCAGTGGTTTGAAGATTCTCGATGTTGCAGCTATGTGCTTTTATCCCCTCTGAGAGCACTCCATTTGCCTCATTAACCATAGGACTTGAATTAATATGAATTATTGAAGCTATTTTTTGTTGCCTGCTTTTTAAAACCATTTGGCTAAACATCATTGTTTGTTCCTTTCACAGGAAATGTTGATTAACCCTTTAACATGAGTGTTTAAAATTAAGAAAACATAATATTGCCATTTTTTCAAAGCCTTAAAAAACAGTATTAATAATTAAATTAATGGTACATTATTATCACCCTGCTTCCCACTTCTATGGGAAAGAAGAAAGTGCTGTGAATTATACAAGCAATGGAATTCCTATGAATTATCATATTTCTTCCCCTTCCTTTTCTTCTGTCAACTTCCTCCTATCACCACTCTTATGGTATCATGATTAATCTTGGATTTCATACTGTTGGACATTAAAAATAAACCTGCATGGTCTTCAACACACGAAAAAAATCTCTTTAGTAACCTTTATAGTTTTCCCATAAAGTAGCGTTAGTAATTCACCACTACGGAGCTAAAGTCTTAGGTGTTACTTGAGATAGATGTATAAAACTAGGTGACCCCAAATGATAACAATAATCAAGATCCATAAATCCATAGTGGGCAAAACCCAAGAGATGGTGGATCTTACACACTAATTCTTAAATATATTTACTTATGTATGTCTAGGTGAGCTCCCATTACACATCCGTTTACAGGATCATATTTTCTGCAGTCAATTGTGTTGATTATGTTTATCTCTCATGACTGAAAGAATTTTAAGGGCAAGGGATAGAAGTCACTTCTCCAGATTATATAGCTTCTCTCTAGAGCTATCAACTGGGATACATGTAGATAGAAATGATTCAGAGCTTTTGCCAAATCTGATCACAGGGAGACAGTACAAAGAAATGAATCCCGACTTCATAACTATTATCAGTATAAATTTCTGGACAAGTAAATATAGTTCTCTTGAACTTCAATTTCCTCACGTTTGTAAGGTGAAGGGTTATGAGGATTAGATAGGATTTTTTATGTAAAGGGTTAGAACAATGCTGGCACATAGTTAGTCCTTAATAAATGTCAGTTTTTGTTTGCAAACGTGCACCTTGAAGAAGCTGCAGTACCCCTGGCTTTTTCTTGATGACCTCTAGAACAGTTAGAAAGGCTTGGCAACTTGCAGGGGTCTCCACAAAGCAGAATGTCCTGCTTTGGTCTGCAGGCATGACAGAAGAGCTGGTCTTCCTTAGGGAGGGAAGGATGAAAGGGAAGAAGAGGGGAAGGAGAGAAACAAGGCAGGAAAAAAGGGAGGGAAGGAGGAAGTGAAGTTTGAAGGAAAGAGATACCTTTCCCTCACAATCTGATTGTCCATTGTGAAGATTACTAAATGTTAATTAGCAAGCTGTTTTAAATTTGTATCAAGAAAAAATGAAACAGCTGGGCATGGTGGCACATACCTGTAATCTCAGTGCCTAGGGAGGCTGAGGCAAGAAAATCATAAGTTCAAAGCCAGCATCAGCAAAAGTGAAGTGCTAAGCCACCCAGTGAGACAAATAGACAAAATACAAAACAGGGCTGGGGATGTGGCACAGTGCTCAAGTGCCCTGAGTTCAATCCCTGATACCAAAAAAAAAAAAAAAAAAAAAAAAAAAAAAAAAAAAAA
>NW_026000169.1:4807463-4834513 GCF_001458135.2 Marmota marmota marmota
AAAAAAAAAAAAAAAAAAAAAAAAAAAAAGAAAGAAAGAAAGAGAAAGCTATGTTTTAACACATTGCAATATAGGCTGATATGGTATTGTCAACATTACCTTATCAGCATGCAAAACTTGGTTTTCCATTTTGAATTTTTATTTTTGCCATTTATATGAAACATTTCCCTGTAAATCACATGAACTTCTCATATAATATTTTAATGATAATTTTTCTTAATTCTGAAACCAACCAATAGTTTTTCTGTAATATTATAAAATAATTTTATGTATTATTATATAAAAAACTGTTAAACACAGTTAAAAATAAAAGTGTTGGGTATTTCTTCCTGATTCTAATCAAGAAAGTTAATGACTATATTTGGCTATGAGATAATTTAAAAAAGAGAAGCAAAAGCAATTGTTATGATTTTTTTTTAACTCTCATGATTATTTAATATGATACACATAAGTTTTTCTGTAATGGAGAACGTTACAACAAGAAAAACCACAATATGAACTCTGAGACAAAAAGTAGATTATTTGGTTTAACTTTGAATAAATAAATACTAAAATTCTGCCTGCAAAAGAAATACCTAGCTGTATATTACAAATGTCATGTTTGCACAGCCGTTCATGGATATGTTTATATTCAAAGTTGATTTGATTTTAAAATTACTTCCAATTTTACATATAAATATATATCTATATTATTTTTGAAAATTGTAACAGTCAAGCTGAAAGTGATAGGCAATGTTAAAACAAGCACTGAGAAGACACTTTTCTATTCTTCCTGATGGTCATTGATCTAATTAACTGCCAGCAGCAAAGTTAGATATATATTCTATGGCCTTGAATTTGAGTCCAGTTAACTGGCCCCTATGGGGCTAATGCCCATGACTTTGGCCTTTTTAACTACACTTAATAGTACAGAAACATAGATTTTTTTTGTTTGGCTCCTAAAGGATTAGAGTTTTTTCCATCTAGTCTCTTCACTATCTATGCTGATTATTTTTCTTTTCTCTTAGCTTTCAAGAAGCTAAATTTGGCAGTAATCATGAGTGCTGATTTTTAAAACTTAAAAAAATCATATTGGCAATCTTTTCTCTCTCCACCCCTAGTAACAAAATATATGAAATATTAAAGAGAAAAAATGGAGATATCCTAGAATTCCTAGAGAACATTGTTCCTTGTGCTACCTTTAGGAAAAGAAAGGGAGAGGTACACCTTCCTTGTTTTTAAATATATGAGACAATGTAAAAAGAACAGGTCAGGAGAATGTTCTACATTTTTCAGTCTTACTAATGTGCTTTTTCCTACCACTACTGGACCTTCTCTTCTTTTCCCTCCCCTTTCTCTCACTAGCAACAATTTCCTGAGGACACAGAGACTGAAAGTGCAAATAGGGTCACATTTGGAGATAGTTTGGTGATATATGTTAATAGGTACTCTGGACTAGCTGGGATCACCAATTTCATTCCTCTTGTTATCTATACTCTGTGAACTGCAGCCTCCAGGGCAAAACGTATTTAACCTGCAATGATACATTGCCCAGGAGCCATTCAGTATTTATGTCATTCTGAATTTTTATTTAGAAACAATTAAAGCTACTTGGAATTTCAAGAATTTTCTTGAGTTTCAGGTCAAAGTTTATTTTTTTTAAAAAAGATAGAATAATCTACAACTTTATCAGCATGCAACTAAAATAAGAACTGTAATTTTAGATTGTTCTTTTTAGATTAGTTCATTTTTCCTCTGACTGCATTTATTCCCTGCCACCATAAAGTATGCATGGCCCTGCATGGTGAAGGTTGGCAGGTGGATGATTGGGAGGGTTGATGAGAGAGTTGTACTTGGTAGCAGTAAGAAATTCCATTAAGTATAGTTTTCATAGAATAATCTCATTCTGGAAAACAGTAGGTATTTTTTTAAGATTAAAAAAATCCACTGATTGAATTTTCAAAATTTTAGGTAATCATAATTCTGACATGTTGCTGAATTAGAAAATGTAATGGCATCATTTGGTACCAATGGAAATTGTTCCCATTGAACTTTTGATTCACTATGATAACTTACTAATAAAAGCATGTAAAAGCTCCTTCAAACTGCAAAATGTTGATTATCCCAAATTATTTTCTACCTACGACTCTTCTTTGTTTCTGAAAATAAATACTTTTTTATATGAATTTTTCATTAACATATGAAAATATCGAATTCTTGTATAGATGTCACAAGACAAAATATAAAATCCATATAAGTCAGATTTCTTGATATGGATTGAGGTTAAACAGAAGCCATACCTAGTATCCCTGGGCTTCCTCACAAGGCTAATCTATGACATAAATAAAATAACCACTTTCCAAGGAGGAAAATTTGTGCACACAGCACTGAGACATGTTATCTCATTTTATTTAGGCTTTTCTTTTAAGAAATGAGGAAAAATTAATCTATTTATATAATGGCATATTAAAATAACATATTTGTAATAAGGAAACAATGATCTTGCGAGGATCAAGGGATGGCCATTCACCCATGTAGCCTGATAGCCAGCATTCAGAGAGAAATGGAGTTTACTAACAGGATGTATCTCCAACCAACACCAGGGACCTCAGAGCAAGTATTTGTGACAATTTCTTTTTCCTTCTAGTGAACAAACAATAATTATTGTTCTGCACATTTACCTTCCTTTGTATCATCATCAAACAAATCATTCTTTTGTGTGTGTGTGTGTGTGTGTGTTTAAACATACACATATCTTAATCTCCTGCCTACTAGTATTTTCTTCTTTGTCATCTTAATTCTACTACCTTATAACTTCAGTTTTTCATAAACTGTATCAATTGCTCCCATAATTTGTTTTGTTTTAATAGCTTTCATTGTTAACTCTGATTCTCTCATTTCCTTTTATAAATTTTATTTTTTTAAATGTCATTAGTTCATAGCCAGACTTGGGTTGCATGTAGTACTGATCCAGTCATTTCTAGTTTATAAACCTGGATTGGACTGTCATAGCCTGTCTCAGACTATTGTCCCTTTAACCCAACATGTTTCCTAGTTACTCTTTCTATTTAGTTTTACAAGAGAAGTAACACATCAGATCATTATCAGCACACAATTCCAACTCAAATAACTTGAGTATATAAATTGAGTATGTCAAATACAATGACTATACAGTCACTTGGTAAGGTCCTGAGAAAATAGGTAACACTGGCAACATATTGTGGAAAGAATTTTTAACTGGGTATTAGGATACCTGGATATCAGCTTTGTAGGCCATGAATTGGATCACAAAATTAGGTAAGTTGCTTAATCTCTCAAGGTCTCAATTGTGTATCTTCAAATTTATGGGATGAGTTGCATAATTTGTAGGGTGATGTGAAATTCTGTGAGTCCACATCAGGAGGTTTGAGGACAGAATGAATTTGGAGTAGGATAAGACAAGAGGCCAGGAGGGAGGCTCCAAATAGTAAGATATCAGAATAAGAATATTGCTATTTTAAAGAATGCATATCAGGAGTGGTTTTCTAGCATTGCCATGTGCTCATGGGTCTAAGAAATGTCCTGACTATGCTTATTGACTGTAGTCAGTAAGGCTGAGAGAGTAAAATTCTGAAAAACAGATTCTAGAGGAAGGAAAGAACTCAGCATGTCAACTACTTCCACATACCCCTTAACTTTCCATTAGTGAACATTCCTGTTCAGGAATGCCAGCACTCACTTATAGATTATTAGATTTAGTTTCACATTTCCTTTCTTCCATTTGCTTTCAGGTGGCTACAGAGAAGTTCCCTAAGAATCTAGACATGAATGAAAGTAGAGTTACACTGAAAGATCAATATGTATTCTGAGAAGAGGTATGTAAAGCCATTGGAAGGAAACAGAATGGCTCCCAGGCCAGCAAACTTTAGTCATCTAATTGAATGTGCAAGATGAAAGACTAATTTTTTAATAATTTTTTTTCAGAAGGCAGATTAGCTAATTGTGAAAAAATGACCATGGGAGAATGTCACAGGCAAACTTGACTTGCACTCACCTGAGTCCTATCCAGCAGGCATACTACATCAGCCAATGGACTTCCTTATTTTAAATTTATTAGCAAAGTGGAGATAAATCCAAGAGTTGTACCACATGGACTTTGAGCTTTTTGATCTCTCTGATAATCTCTTATTGGATATTAGTATCTGGACATTCTGGTTTTGTACAAAGATCTCCAAGTCCTTGATTAGTGTGTGATTAGTTCTAAGATATGAATTTTCATTTGATGTGATAGAATATTATCAAAACTTATCATTCTTAAAAGACCAGACTTTAGGCAGTGATACATTTACCAAGTAATGAGTGAACACGGGTAAACAGAGATAAGCTTCCTGTAGTAACTACCCAACATCCATTTGCCTTCAGCTCACCTCCATGCTTAATTTTTAAAATATGTTCACATTTCTACTTAAAGTGAATTCCAAATATTCTACATGGCCTTTGAGTTTCTACCTTATCTGCCTGCTATCTCCTCTTTTCTGTCTCTGCCTTTCACGTGTATCATCAAGCTATGCTGCTCTTGTTTTTGTTCCATTGACTTGTGATGGTTGCCTCTATCTCGAAGCTTTTGCATTTATTATTTCTTTTGCCTGAAAGTTAAGTTTCCTATGTGACTGCTTATTGTTAACCACTTAGGCCTTAACTAGATATAATGAGAAGGTATATGGTTTAGATATGGAATTTCCCCCATTTAATGTGATGAAGGCCTTGTCCCCAATGCAGAGGTGGGGCCTTTGGAATGGTGATTGGATAATGACGACTCAATCATCATTACTGAGTTAATCCACTGATGGTTTCATAATTTGATGGCATTTTTGGGAGGCGGTGGAAACTTGAGGAGGCAAGGCATAGTTGGAAGTAGGTCATTGGAGGCATGTCCTTGAAGGGTATTTCTTGTCCCAAACCCTTTCTTGCTTTCTTTTTTTTTCTTTCTCTCTCTCTCTCTTTTCCAGTCACCATGAGATGAACAGCTCTGGTCTGCCATGCCCTCTCCACCATAATGAGAACATCATGAAGAGTGGAGGAACAGAGGAAAACCTATGTACAAGCCTACCTCAGGTCCATAACAATGGAACCAGCCAATCATGGATTGAAAACTCTGAAACTGTGATCACAAATAAATATTTCCTTCTTTAGGTTGATTTTCTCAGGTATTTGATCTCAATGACAAAATGACACAGAAGGCTTTAGTGACCTGTGACAACCCTCTTTAGTATGCTTCCCTATCTATTTTTCTCTTTTATTTTTTGAAAAAAAATTACAGCTAATACTATGCTAATAATTGCATTCGTTTCTTTTCTTTTTTAAAAATCTATTTCCTCACTAAAATATAAAATCCACAATGATAGGCTCTTGCTCACTGTCATATTCTTAGTACCCAGGAGACTGCCAGAAATACAGAACACTCAATCAATATCTTTTAAACAGATTTTTATAACTGCCAATGCTTAAGTGTTGCATTTCAAAGGGCACTTTCTGATTGTTTTGGTCAGATGATGGCATTCTCATGGGGCTTACAAATGATCCCGACTTTTAGAACAAGATGAAGTAGTTTAGGTTGTGCCTGCCTCCAGAGCCTTAGCCCAAATCTAGCTGACACTTGGCACTACAGAAGGTGGATTTCCCTGTTGAAGTCCTGATGCTGTCACAAATGTCTCATTAGGGAATACCTGGGTCAGGAGAGCTATAGGGATAATGCTAGAACCAAGGATAAATCGGGAATTCTTTCACATATTTCCAGTTGAGTAGATACGTTATATATGATTTATATAAAGTGTCTCAAAGTAAACTTTTCTAATTCCCTCTGTCTTTCTCTCAGTGATTGAACTCAGGGGTGCTTAACCAATGAACCACATCCCCAGTCCTTTTTATAATTTATTTTTAGACAGGGTCTCACCAAATTGCTGAGACTGGCTTTGAACCTGCAATCTTCCTGCCTTAGCCTAAACTTTTCTAATTCTAATGGCACTTTGCATTTCAGGGATTGAGGAGGTCCAGAGTCATGGTGGAAAGAGGTCAGACTCTGGAACCAATAGGGCTGGGTTTGCATTTAGCTTCATCACTTACTAGACATGGGTCCTTAACTAAAACCTTCCATTATTTCGGAGTCCTAGTTTCCACTTCTGTAAAGGAGGACTGATAATATCTCCCATAACTGCCTTAAAGGATGTTAACATTATGTACAGAATGCCTGGCACACAATAGACACAATAGATTTATTTTGGGAACCTCACAGCCTTTATTGGTATTGTGCTTCAATATTTGTCTTATTCAACTGGCTTAAGTTATATTATCACTTGTACGGATATTAAGTTATAGTGCATTATCAGAGAAGAAAAGTATAAAGCCCATATCACCATTGGGTGTCACTGGAATTTGGCAGTGGATATGAGGCAGATGTGGGGACTATGGTAACCAGCACTCAAGGTGTACACCTAGAAACTTCAACATTACCAAGGCCAAATTCCTCACCAAGAAGCTCTTCTAGTTTTTCTTTGTGCTTAGTCATTATGTAATGTGTCTTCTCATTACCTCATGCTTTCTGCTTACAGACTAAATTTTTCCCTTACGATTTCAATTTATAACTCTAGGTCTCCATAATTCCACTTTCCCCAGCATGACTCAGCCTCTGCTTTGTACCTCTTGAGCCCATATTCAGCTTCTATATCCTATCAACTTCCTGTGTTATGGTTATTATGTGAGGTGTCCCCCAAAATCTCATGTGTGAGACAATCAAGAAGGTTCAGAGAAGAAATTATTGGGTTGTGAGAGTCTTAACCCAATCATAAATTGATCATAAATTAATCCACAAATTAATCATAAACCAACCCATAAATTAATCCCTGACGGGATTAACTGAGTGGTAACTAGAGGCAGGTGAGGTGCAGCTGGAGGAAGTGGTTCATTGAGGACATGTCTATGAGGTATATATTTTGTATCTGAAGAATAGAGGTTCTTTCTCTGTCTCCTTCCTTCTGATCATCATGTGAACTGTCTCCCTCTGCCACACTCTTCCGCCATAATGCTCAGCTTCACCTCAAGCCCAGAGGAATGGATCCAGCCTTCTACAGTGAGCCCTCAAATAAACTTTTCCCCTCTACAATTGTTCTGGTTGGGTCTTTTAGTAACAGCAGTGAAATAGCTGACTAAAACAACCTGGTTCTGGGTATGTTTCAGTATCTAATTCTAAAAACGGACTCATACTGGTATTACTCAAGTTTTATTACCGAGCTCTATCATGCTCTAAATAGTCACATACTGTTTGACCCCCTTGAAA
Source organism: Marmota marmota marmota (assembly GCF_001458135.2). Lineage (NCBI taxonomy): Eukaryota > Metazoa > Chordata > Mammalia > Rodentia > Sciuridae > Marmota > Marmota marmota. Next base: position 4,814,755 of record NW_026000169.1, read on the forward strand.
TCAATATTTGCATATGTCAAAATGGGAAAATGTCAATAATTTTATGTGGTACAAATTAATGTCTGAGTCTTCTGGTAAGGGAACAGTTCTAAAGCCAAGAGTGAGGTGGTATCATTTAATAAATGAAAAATAATAAATAGTTTTAATTTATGCCATTTAGGATGAGTTGAGGCTGGGACAATCATTGTGATTTTTTGTAATTTACAAAATATTTAACCATTTTTATTGCCTGAAATTTTAGACCCGGAAGGGAACATTTATTTAGTACAATACTTTCACTTTAGAGAATAAGGAAACCAAAACTCAAACAGGAAAGTACCATTTGATGCATGGCAAATTAAAAATTAGAAAGCTAAGTCAGTGAAAGAACATAATAAAGAAATTCATTTATTAAATGGTGGTTCCATTCCCAATTTTCCAAGAAATATCCATACTGCTTTCCATATTGGCTGCACCAATTTGCAGTCCCACTAGCAGTGTATGAATGTACCTTTCTCCCCACATCCTCACCAACACTTGTTGTTGTTTGCCTTCATAATAGCTGCCATTCTGACTGGAGTGAGATGAAATCTTTGAGTGGTTTTGATTTACATTTTTCTAATTGCTAGTGATGATGAATATTTTTTCATGTATTTGTTGATTGATTGTATATCATCTTCTGAGAAGTGTCTGTTCAGGTCCTTGGCCCATTTATTGATTGGGTTATTTGTTTTTTTGGTGCTTAGATTTTTGAGTTCTTTATATACCCTAGAGATTAGTTCTCTATCTGATGTGTGAGGGGTAAAGATTTGCTCCCAAAATGTAGGCTCCAAAGGATTTAAAAACAGCATACTGCAGGGACATAGCCACATCAATGTTTATAGCAGCACAATTCACAATAGCTAAACTGTGGAATCAACCTAGATGCCCATCAATAGATGAATGGATAAAAAAATGTGGCATATATACATAATGGAATATTACTCAACAATAAAAGAGAATAAAATCATGGCATTTTCAGGTAAATGGATGGAATTAAAGAAGATAATGCTAAGTGAATTTAGCCAATCCCAAAAAATCAAATGCCAAATGTTTTCTTTGGTATAAGAAGATTGATTCAGAGTGGGATAGGGAGTGTGAGCATGGGAGGAATAGATGAACTCTAGATAGAGCAGAGGGGTTAGAGGGGAAGGAAGGGGGCATGGGGTTAGAAATGATGGTGGAATGTAATGATCGTTCTTATCCAAAGTACATGTATGAAGACACGAATTGATGTGAATAAACTTTGTATACAACCAGAGACGTGAAAAATTGTGCTCTATATGTATAATAAGAATTGTAATGCATTCCACTGTCATATTAAAAAAAAAAAAAACTAAGCCAGAAGTTATCCATCATGAGGTGAAATGGAATATCAAAGATGGGCGTGAATAGAACCAAGGACCAGAACAGTCTGTATGAGCAGGTAACTAGTAGAATTCTCTTTTGAGAGCAAAATAAAATAAAACAAAATTTCAAACAATGAAAAATAAAGAAATTTATTTATTAATGCTGGAAAAAATCCTATTGTACAAATATTTTATTTTTTTGTACAAATATTTTAAAAAACCATTCTATCAAAAATGTCATGGTCTAGTTTGTAAGGAAACATGCATTTCAGTATAATAAATGCTATGACCAAAGTGTACACAGGGTCAAAATGCCTACTCATGAATTTGAAGATTCAGGGAAATTTTTCTAAAAGAGTAGGTTTCCGAACTGAGACTTGAGGAATTGTGTGTTAGTCAAGAAGCTGGAAATGCAAAGTCTGTTTGAGAGTAACCAGAAAGGGTAGAATGTGAGCAAATGTGGCCAATGGGGAGAATAGGAAGGAGAGAGGGTCGTGGGTTACCTGAGAAAAAAGCATGTCTCTCTTCCCTCCTCTTCCCTCTCTCATTGCTTTCTTTTCTTCCTTATCTCTATTATGCCCAACTCTGATAAATCCTAAAATAACTTTGCATTCTGCCTCCTAATCCAAACAACAGTGAAAAAAGTTGTTGAAGAGTGTGCAGAGTGGTAGAAGAAAATCAATTTGAAATTTGAAGTTTATCCTAATTAAATCGTAAGGCATAAGTTATCTCTTCATTTGGGGGTGCCAAATAAAACTTTTCCCTTGCCCTTATCCTTGAGGATGCTGTCATTTCTGTGGGGAAGATCACTTTAAATATTATTCAGATCTCCTCAATGTTTGTAGTCCAAGGTGTTGTCATTTTCACACTTAATACACACACTTCAATCTCTTCACCCAGTCCTGATACCCTACAGAATGCCTTTCAATACATCATCTCCCCAGGATGACAGCAAGCTATTATGGCCCCTGTTTGGGTACTCCTCTTTGGCTAGTTATGTACCACCTGCTTCAGTTGGGTTTGTATGGTGTATTCTTAATGCAGCTGCTTAATTTCCTGGCATGTGTGACTGAGGTTATAACAAATGATTCATGTGTGGAAAATCAGAAGACAGTCTTGTCAGAATAGTCACACCACAAATAAAAATCCAGAAAGACCCATGCTGATTCCAAAAAGGCAATTATAATAGTACAATATTTTGAACTTTCTATACAATAAGACCAAAAATGACCATTTATTGAAGAAGCAAGAATTTCACATAAGCATTTACATTTTCCACTTCCTCCTCTTTCTATGGATTAAAAAGTAAATCTTTGCCCAAAATAAGAACTTATTCAGAGGCAGACAAGAAGGAAAAGCTGAATACTAAGCATTGCTTAAGGCAGTAAAGAGTTTGATTCAATACATTTTTACCCTAAATTTAACTACAGAGTTCAGCATTTAAATGTATTGAAAGATTCAAAATCAAATCTTAGTGGAACTTTTCAAAAATCTACCAAATTGTGTGTGTGTGTGTGTGTGTGTGTGTGTGTGGTTTTTCTTTCATTTTATTAAAATTTAACTTTAAAAAATCATTTCTCTTTAATGATGAGAATTAATTTTCGAAGAAATTTTAAAAATGAACATCAAAGTGAAAAAAAGAAAAAAAAATTAAAGGCTGAGATGAGCACTCCAAAGAAAGGAAACTGAGAATACAGCAATAAGATACCACTCTTGGTAGGTTGTAAATGCCCCTCTGCTTTTAAAATTCCCTAACAAGGTGAGCGAAACCATTCCAAGAACACTATTGTCAAGAGACACCTTTGAACTGATCTATCCTGAAGAATAACCCCCAGAAAGGTAGAAAAAAAATAACTTTCATATGTTTGTGGCCACACAGTGCAGCTCCGACTTCTGAACATTTTTCCCCAATTATTTTTGTAAAGTATTGATCGCAATTTAATTTTGCAGTCCCAACATGAGAGGCGCTTCATGCTGAAATGTCTCACAGGAGATTGTAATCAGGGTCTAGCCTGAAGGTGAAGCGCTCGTACATAGGTTTTACTCTATTCCTCCACTCTTCATCAGCTCGGGGATTGGAGCAGAGGGCATTCTCAGGCAGATTAATTTTTGACGATGGGATCGATGGAAGATGTTTTTTCCTCCTGACATTGAGTCATCTAATTTGCTGTTTATCTTTGGCTTATTGAGTTTTGAGCATTGTTAAATCATACCTTTCAGCTGTTTAATTTCATATGTGAATTTTGCATTCCCCTCTTGTACTTTGGCATAACTCTTTTACCTAAAATGAGCGGGATGATGGGCCTTTTTTGACACAGGGTTACTGCTTTTGAGTCTGTTAAGTACTCCAAGGTAATGTTATAGTACTTTCTAGCCTTTTTTCTTTGCTTGTGGCCATAGATCAGCTCACCTCTAGGGAAATCATTACTTGCCATCATTATTATCCCTAGCACCTTCATCTATTCTCCCTTGTTTCCTGACTCCATGGCTTGATGAAGTGCCTCCGTGTGCGAACACCTTATCGCAGGTCTCATAATTAACCCCTTCATAACACAGGCCGAGGAAATTATTTTCCCTGTGATATGCTCCATCTAGTTCAATATTTGGGGTTCTTTGTAGTAATCATGCAGCTTTAACAATTCCAACTCTTTTTGCAATAAGATATGGATGTTGTAGCTGTGCTGATGGCGGTAAGAAAAATGCTTTCCTAGAGAAATTTGGACTTATAACCTTTTTTTTTTTTTTAGGTAAAGAAGCTGTTTCTCAAGACAGCACCTCATCTGTACACTGAATATTGCCCCCGGTGGCAATGCTAAGTTAAATGTTAGTCATTCTATAAATTTTCCTGACTATACTCATAATTATCTAAACATTAATAAAATACAAAAAATGTCTCTTTGTTTAGTTTGAAACAATGACATATCTTAAAATATACTTGAAAACAAAATAAAAGATATTAACAGAATGTACTTCAAGATTTGAATTTAACTGTAAAACAGCATGTCAGCTCTATTAATTCAGTAATGAAATTATTCCATACTCCAAACCACTTATGAATTCAATTGAATAGAGAGATATTATTCTTAGTCTCTTGAAAACAGCCATGGACCAACCCTTTGTAAACCTGGCTTGGCTAACTAGTTGAGTTTCCTTGAGAAGATCACCTCTCTTTGGCTATTCATTTCCTCATCAATTAAATTAGGGATTTAAAAGCAATATTTCTTTTGAGTGAACCATGTATAATTTGTGACATTTTTTCTGCAATGTTACATAATTGTTAGTCTCTGTTTATCACTTGAATTTAGCTCAAATTCTTCCTCCTCTGTGGGTTTTTGTGCCTGTTGTTCCATATTAGTGGAATCACTAAAATCTAGTTACTACCAGACACCTGCTTTTGTGTTAGTTCTTATGATGCTTTCTGATACTTTAAAGATGTCTTCATAGCTGCATATTACCAGAAGGGCCTAATATCCCATTTAAAATCTATTCTAATATCTCTAGGAAATGACCAATGTTTATTCTGTGAGGCAGCATTTTATTTTTGGAATAAGCCCACATTTACTTGTAGGCTTTTGGGTCATGAATATGAATAATCAAGACCAGAAACTTGGATTTCAGTTAAAACTCTATATGATTTGAACTTTTTTTTAACCGACACTGACCATAAACACCTCCCCAGGCAGAAAGATCTCAGAATGCACTGCATGATGTCAGCAATGTTAGAATAAGCATATACTCGAGTGAGGTGTCTGCTTTGGAATAACAACATCTATTTCGATATAATACAATATAATTATTTTGTTAATCAGTTTCATTTCCTTATAGACACATAGCATGTATCTTGTCCTATTAAGTTGTAAATTCTTTCCAGGCAAGAAAGTGCTATTAATTGTAGAACATTTGACTTGTAAACATTTCAATTCTTTCCTTAATTTAGACTTTAAGTTGTTATTAAAGAATCCATCAACTGAAATTTGTGAGAATGTGTTTGTACTTTATTAGCTGGCACTAGAGCTGAGGATGAGGTAATATTAAAAAGAAAAAAAAAGGCAGAAGAAACAAATTCTCTTCTCCACAGGAGGATATATGAATTGTACATGTAAATAAGAATTTACAAATTAACATCCACATCCATAAACATTAATGTAGGTCAATAGTTTTATGAATTATACTAAAATACTTTAGTCCAAAACTTTTTTTGTTTAACTTGTCAGCAGGAAAAAGAACTGTTTCCCAAACTGTGAAAGTAAAGAGCTGGAAAAGAAATACTCTTCTCCCAAAATGTACCTTTCTTTTATATCTGAGTAAGTCATGGTGCTCAAGGGAGAATATTGGGCTTGTTAATGGTGCTTGAGGCCAAGTAATTATAGACTTTAATTCCATGTATAAAGAGAAGCTCCCTGATAGTGTTGACTGCATTATTTCAAGTCCAAGTCCTGGTCAATCAGATGCATTCACACAGAGAGATCAGAGGGAACACCAAACCTGTTTAACTTGTTTAGCTGATTTCAGATATTCATAAGATGGTAATGGTCAGTTTGTTCTTCAAAATCAACTTAAAGTTTCAAGATATTTTGTTTTGGTTTGTGTTTTTAGTACTGGGGATTAAACTCAGGACATTACACTTGCTAAGCATGTGATCCACCATGAGCCACTCCCCCAGCCTCCTTCCAAGATATTTTTAACTCCAATGTTTTTATTTTTAATTTCTAGTATATTTTGTACCTAGGTACAAATCCAGCTATTATATACACAGCTTATGTATTTATATTGTTTATTATAAATATATCTATGTGATGTATTCCCATTATAATTATATAATGGTCTTGACAGTAAATAGCTAGGATACAAAATAAAATAATTATTGCAGAAATATTTAATCTATTGATTGAGCTTTTGTTAATGTTCTCATAATAAACTCTGAGCTGAGTATCATTTAATCCTTACTTCAACCCTGTGAATGGCTCCTGTTATGACCCTTATCTTATAGATCAGGAAATTTATGTAGACTTTTAGGATTATGGAACCCATTTTAAGTAATAAATCTGGATTCCAAAGCAGCTAAGTGGTCTATACAGAGTTTCATAGCTGAAGCTCGGGCTGGGGATATAGCTCAGTTGGTAGAGTGCTTGCCTAGCATGCACAAGACCCTGAGTTCAATCCCTAGCACCACCAAAAAACAAACAAACAAAAAAACAAACAAACCATAGCTGAAGCTCAAGTTGAAACAAAGCCTTCCTGACTCCACCATTGCACTCCACCACCCTGTCTTCTCTAGTGGGTTGTGTTGCTTTGGAGATACCATTCACTTTCCTTGGGGAGAATTTCATTGTTTGTTACTATGATCTTCCTTTGGAAAAAAAAATCAAATAAAAAACCCCTTATATAAACATGTTAGGATTTTGATACTAAGTATGTTTTTGTTTAAAATTTATAAGCATGACTTTATTTTCAATATTAAGGCTTGGCCATAAAAGTGTTTTGACTCATAAATATGAATTAATTTTACCATCATAAATTAGGCAGTTGTAATAACAGCCAAGCCTTAAGACATAAGTCCAAAAGAGATAAATCTTAAAGTTGGTTTAAAGATCCTGGGGAAAGTAAGCCAGGAAGGGAGAAGCCCAGTTATGAATGCCAGAACCTGGAAAAAGTGAGTCATCATGGCCCTAAGCTTGAGTCATAGTCATACATTAAAGCAGTTGGTGTTTCAAATCATGTTTTCCTATTGCCCCCAAACTCACCTTTCTATTGAGAATAGGAACTTGGGGTCCAAGAAAGCTAAATTGTAAACTAAGATAAGATATTTCTTCTGCATCTTTCTTCACCTACATATATCCTGAGCAGAAGCATTCCTGGTCTGTGAGACCACCTCGCTCTAGGCTAGAGAGTTGGGGACAGAATGATTGCTGCCATTCATTTCCAATTCATTCTCCATCAATACAGTAGCTCTCCCACCCTTGCTTATGTGCATGATCCAGCCATTCTGCAACATAAATTTCTCCCGCTATCATATATCTAGTGTCTTGGTATGTACTGAATAGTAATAACATTTTCAAAAGTATACCAAAAGAGGAAAAAGAATAAATTTTAAAGCCCTGGATAATATACAATTTCACAATTAGTTATTTAATGCCTTAGAAATGATTTATTATTATTAATTTTAAACTATGTGAACCTAATAACCATCATGTCTTACATTAACATCACAGATTTTTTTTTTTAATCTTGGGAACTGTAATAGGCCATAGTCAGATATGTTATATTAAAAATTTGAAGGCAGCTAAGAATCAAACACTAGAATAATAGGTTATGTAACCATGTAACAGCAAGAAATTCTGAGCCAAGAAATTAAATTTGACAAATTTGGCCACATGTAACTCCTTCCCCAATCTAAAATGATATAAAGATAATCTGAGGTTCTGAAATCTTCTGACTTGGTCAATAACTTGACTCTAGGTTGCTAAGACTACCAAACCTCAGGTATACATCAGGGGAAATAAAAGGAAGTCACCCAGAGGTTGCATTCTAGCCCATTTTTCAGACATATTTGATCTTGTCTGTGTATCCTGCACAACGTCTTTGTTGTGGTCATTTCCTCTAATTCTGGAAGTGGAACCAGCCTTTGTGTGCTGGGCCAGAACAAAACTAATCACACACATTACCTATCTGATTTTCCTGAGTACTAAATATGGGAACCAGGGAAGGTGCTACCATGCTCAATATACAGGAAAAAAAGGTAAGATTCTAGGAGGCTATGTTATGTATCCAAGATTTGAGACAAACTTATATCTGAGTAAGTTGACTCTTATTCCTCTGCTCTGTTACTTAGTTGGTGAGGAATAGACAGAGCTATTTACTCTACAGTGCACTGGAAGGTGTTGAAGACCTAGCCAGATTGTGAATTAGCAGAATAATTAATTCTAAATCATTTTGGCTTATTTTTATTGGGCAAAACAATGTCCACCTTTTTTTAATTTGTGGTCTAATTCACAAATTTTTACTAACTACATTGTCTGGTCTAGTGTCTACCACACATCTGTCATTAGGTTCTAAACATAACTGAAGATACAGTACCAGGGCAAAAATTTGGGGTGAGGGATGTATATACAGAGAGTATTTTTGTGGAGTGCAATGATAATAGGAATGGAAATAAAAGCAGACACAGGTCTCAGTAAATATAAGACAAGATCTATACCATTATAACCATCATACAAGCAAGAAAACCAGCCAGTATTTATTAAGTATTGTTTTCTTTTTCTTAACATCATATATCTAGGCCACCAACCATTTGTCTGTTCTTCCAGGATTATTATCCATTTATAGTAGCTTACTGGTCACAAATGCTGAATTTTACTTTATAATCATATTGTCTTTGATAAGCTGTAAATTCTACTGCTAAATCCACTAGGTAAAAAGAAGAAAATATATATTTTAGTGCAAGCAACATATTCTAGTCAGCATGCTTAGTGAAACCTATTATGTGAATCTTATCACTTGTTCTAGGAAGTGATATGCACTTGAATGAAAGTAGTAGTTTTCCATGAAGAATATGAATAACAAGTCCCAAGAAGAGTCCATATGGATAGGGGATGGGGGTAAGCCTGGATTGAAGGGTGAGTGGCATTTTGGTTCATCTGACACTAGCCCAATCTGAGAAATAATCAACTACTTGGCTAGGTCCTTACAGACAATTAGACTTACTTTTTTAGAAGATGACAGTCAGTGCTGTTAGTCTTGATGATTCAGAGAGAAGAGACCTAAATCAACTTGAATCCTAAACCATTCATTAGTTCACTTAACATCATTAATTTTAGATCTGATTACTAATTTCAGAGCACTTTAAGCTTTGTTTGATCCTTTTATATGAACAATTTTTTCCTTAATATCTCATTTTCTTTCTCTCTGTTTTGCTCTTCAATTCTTTGGAAATGACTTTCATCTTTTACAAGATTCCCAGAACATTTTGACGATGGGGAACTGTTTCACTTCAGATTAATCAGTGTTCTTTCTAACTCCCTGGTGTATTGACTAGTAACCTCATGACAGTCTGCTAATTTGAGCACCATAGAAAAATTATTGACTTAGTTCCCGCTCTCTAATGATGCTTTAAAACTTAGTGACAAATCTTACATCCTCAACAAGATCATCCATGACCCTTGTAGCAGAATTAAGTACTACTTCTTCATCTGGGAGTACCTGGTACACAACTATTCTCTCAATTATTATAGTATAATTCATAAATTTTAGTGTATTTATTTTCATAAATATTATAGGAATTTTTCCAGTCAGGGGCCAAACCTCCCTAATTGATAAAATTGGAGCACCTACTAGTATCTGCCATTTAAGAAATGGTCAATATATATTAGTGCAAAGAATTGTTTGAACATCTTTTGTTAAAAGATGAAAAAGGGAGGGTTGGGACCAGTTGTTCTTCTCTAAGCAAAATGTTTGGGCTTGTGTTATTTGTTAGAACATAAATGAGTTGGCATTTATGCTTATGGAATAAGTTAGAAATCTATAATTGTAAATTCATGCTGATTTTAATGAAATCAAAACTCAAAGTGTGAAACTATCCAAATAAATATAATTTTCCCCAAACTGCTTTGATATGAAAAAGACTCCTTGGCATGGCTCCAATTAACTATCTTAGTCACCCACACAGAAGCAAAAAGACTCCCTCCATCTGATTAAAAGTTTCTGCAAATAGCAGAAACACTCACAGCATCCCTGGTTGTTTTCTCTATATGGGCATTTCACAACCCAGAGCAAACAGAATGAACTGATTCTGTCATTTGTATAGACAGATCTGATCTATGTTTCACTTTTCATGCTTTTAAAGTCCTACTGAATATGGTTTGAGTATTAAAAAGAAATCATATAAAATATATTAATAAAAAGTGATGTTTTTATACTTAGTCTAATACTTTATGGCCAAGGCACATATTCAAAGTTTAATTATAATAGATTAAACTTTAAACATGACACTACTAGTAGGTTCTAATCTGCAGTTGTTAAGTGCAGTTTTTTAAGGGTCTTTGTTTTTTAAAATGTCAAGCTTTTGTTTTATATTCTTCTACCCTTTGCCTACTACTGGTATCCCTGCTTCTGTTAATTGTTCCAAACACCTGCTACAAACTCAGCCCTTGAATAAACAAAAACTACAGGGAACTTGACAGCAAAACAAATATATACAGATACAGGAGTTTTATAGAACCTGCCCTCTTACTAAATGTGTAAACACTCAGACTGAAAAAACAAGATCTGCAGATGTATCTCCTGGCAAATAAGAAAGAAGTTACCCACAGAGGCCAGTTTATGGAGACAGTGAAACCATGGTAAACGTGTCTGCCTATCATTGGACACGATGCTCTGGATGACTGTATAGACACAAGACAGACCCAGTGAGCTGCCTCATTTTCTATCATGAAGCATAAAAGGTAACTTTCCCTTGTGGACCAGGGTAAAATAGTTCACTGTCCCTGTGTAATATAATGGGTAAGTAGTGTTGAAGGTAACCCTCCCCCCACCCCTTTTATCTGAATGAGGGAACTTTTCCAGCAGTGGGCATATATCAAATGTCTCCCAGGAAGATTAGAGGAAGAACATGGTCTTTACCCATGAGGTGATAAACATCCTGTACTAGCAACAGTGAAGACTTGGAAAGTGAATAAAGAAAGGTCTCTAAGCATTCCTAGGCATGTCATAAAAGGGCATATTCAATATAACTCATGGAAAAGTAATGTCTGGATGGAGGACAGGGAGGGATGTGGTGATTTTAGTGCAACTCAGGGAGGAAGGGCATCACTGAATGTAGGCAAAGGTACTGTCTCCATTCCACAACCTCCACACCCAGAAAGATGATGGCAGTGGTGAGTTGGACTGGACAGTCCAAGATCTCTTCCAGCCCCAGGACTTAATTTTGAAAACAAATTGAACACTGAAGGCAAAAGAGATACAGGATAAGCAATCCCTCCTTATTTCACTTAAAAAAAAAATTGACAAATAAGAATTCTTAACATTGATGTTTTCCTTTTTGTTCATCTTTCTTTTGTGTTGTTGTTGCTGCTGCTATAAAGTGAGTACAAAAACAAATACCATCCTGAGTGTCTCTCTGTGTAGAGATAGCAAGGAGAAGAGTGAAGATGATCGAAGGAAATAAAATAGGTGAAAGAAGAAATGGTGTTTTCAAAGAAGTATTAAAAGGAATCATCCGATGAAAAAGATTCCTTTGGATTTTAAGCACTTATGTGTCCAGCAAAACCTTGCACTCAGGGAGACAGGTTGGTAAAATGTGCAGAAGCAGAGTGTGACTTGGAAGAAAGCCAGTGCAAATGCACAGAGGCACTGCTTTGTGCAGTATTGTTTCTGTGGGTAAATGCCAAGACTGGCCCTGGGCTAATTGAACCGAGCAGCTGCATGGGTCACATCAGTAAAAGGAGCAAGTGTTAACAGGTGCAAGGGGGCCACAGGCTCTCCATTTGTCAACATTGAAGTAAACAGGTAATGCTGTTCACTTGTCTTCCTAAAATGTAAAACTTCAGACTCAAATGGAAAGCAGCCCTTGGCATCTCCTATGTGTCTGACAAGGAGTCTAGGGTGCCCCCAGCTTCCCCAATTCAAACCCACTCAGTTACTTATGTCTGGAAGGAAACAGAAGTTCGAGAACTGTAGCTTCTGCTGTAGCTTCTGCTGTTGATGCTTAGGATGGATAGCAAAATCACAGGGATAGAGTGGCCTCCCCAATACAGACTGCATCTTAAAGTTGTTTTCCTTTAAGAAGCCTCTGGTGGGGGGAGAAACCCTCTCTCCCATTCCTGATTCCATTCAGGGTCACTATAATCTTATTCTTGTTTGTTTGCTTAGGGCATAAAAAGCACCAAGGCCAGTCCTGCTAAGTTGTTTCATTCCCTCTGCATCTCTGGTAGTCTCTGTCAAAGAAATTGAACTAAAATGGTTGCTGGGAGTTAAGAAATTAACATTCTCACCACAACAACTTCAGATTGGACCAAGGAAAGAATCTGTATGTGGGGTTTAATGATCCATCAAAGCTATAGGGTTTAATTTTAGACCAGAAATATTTTTCATTTATGTTTATGAATGTGTGAGGTTTTTCAACAAAGGAAGAAAGGGAACTGTAAGCTATAAAACTGAATCATAAACAGTTGATTTTATCATCAGGGACAATAGACACTTTACACTGAGTTGGAGTGTTCAGGGACCCACAAAGTTTTTGTCTCCATCAAGGTTCTTATTCCAAACAACTTGGAATTCTGCCATTTCTGGAGGGTGAATTAGATAAATGTTTTTTCCTCCTCTCCATTGCGTACTACCTTAGCATTTTGACAAGTCTGCTCGTTCACACAATGCATTGCTCATTTTACTTCACATTTTTGTATACAAAACAACACTGAAAAAATCTAAAACAAGTAAGTCTCTTTTGTCTTAATATTCAGAATCATTTTTGTACTCAATTTATAAAATATTACATAGCTTACCTAGGACTGGCCACAAATCCCAGGAGAGTTTATTAATAAAGCTAATGAGAAATGTACCTTGTCATCGCATCTCAGGCAAAGCTGAAGAAAATGAGTCACCATGGCTTGAGAACGTTCTCCTTCACAGAATCTCTTTCTTCTTCCAACCACTTGAAAACAAAACCATTGGGTTGAGCTGGTTGTATTTATTAACTAGATTTAAAGAAAGAAGTCTGATTTTTCAGTTTTGCTTTATTTTGTTTTGTTTAATGATGAAGGAAGTTGGCATGTAAAGACAGAAGACTCTGATGTTTGTCCGTGTCCTTAGAACACGGACAATCTGGTATTCCATCCTGGCACTCATGTATCAAGGGAAAGTGTTTAAGGTGAGGGAGTGCACAGTTCATAATAGCCTGTGTATGTAAAACAGAGACCACATGCCCTTGATTTGTGGAATCAGCGTAGCATGTAGCCATATTATTTAGGTTAAGCAGCCTGGAGGCTCAGCCACCCATTTATTGTTAAGGCTCTCCTAAAAGCAGGAGCATCTGCTTTTCCAGGAGCCATACAAGTTGAACCTCACTTTATTCTGGGTTAATTTTTCCTAAATTTTCTTCTTCAAGCTCTCTAGGTGTGTTGCAATGAATTACTGAAGTGGGAGACCCCAGGATCATATAAACATTCCAGAATGGTAAACTGCATTGTCCAATTGATTGATTCATTCATCAGACTTTTAAGTGCCTAGTGTGTGCCAGATATTATAGATCCTGGAGGACTTTTACGGTATTCCAAGTCTAGGGAAGGATGCAAAAAATGTTTGCAGTCAATTACAGTGAAGTGAGTGCTGTAATAAAGGAACACTGAAGAGGTGTATATATCTCAGCCCTGGAGATTAGAAAAGCTTTCCCCCAGCAATTTCTTTACAACAGGCACTTGGCAAGTCAGTTGATGTTTGACAGGAAGAGAGAAGCTGGGATACTCCAATCAAAGGGAACAGCATAGATGGGAACAGGAACTATCATAGAACATGCCTTTTGAAGGAAGAGAGAGAAGTCCACTGTGGCTGGAACATATAGCATAATACAGTGAGGAATATGGAAGAAGATGAGTTTAGAAAGACAGATAAAGCCACGTGTATTAGTTCAGAGTTTGGAAAACTATGGAATCTATTAACTTAAGGCAGCTAGATATTGACTCAAGTTGAGACAGTCTTTAGTTTGCTATTATATGGAATGAAGAAATCTTGATGAAATAAGCCAAAGGAATAATTGTAAATGATAAATACAAATTATAATCTATGTTTAATAAGTAGGGTTATATAGAAGAGAATAATATGAGATACATAAATTTGATGGTCATTTTCTTGGTAGGCCATATTCTTTCTCCCCAGAATTCTCCGGCAGTACACCCTCTTATTATGATGGGCATTTCTCACCCTCAGTGCAGCCACTAAACATCTGCAATCAATGGTGGCTGAATTCTCACCACTAGGTGCATTTCTAATGGGTTTTTTATTTATCTTTTTATTAGGTATTGCAGGGGGCGGTCTATAGTAAGCAAAGGCACATTAGGTCCATGTTTCAACATGGACCTAAACGTTTCCTTATGTATTATTGTGTGTAGCACGAATAGGGAAGTCTTTTTAAAGAGCCAGAAAATAGTCTTCACATAGCAAAGACTATATGAGGTATGATTTTTAATCCCAGAAATAGACTTGCAGGAAAATAAAGAGGATTTTGCATTTTTATTTATCTAAGCGATGACCTTTTTCCTTTGTTTTGAAAGATGGCGCTAGATTTGGTAGAATCAATGGGAAGTGATAACCATTCTCAACTTGAACTTTCTCTTTCATTTGATCCTTTAAAAGCGTACTAGGCAATCAGCTGGACAATGCATTTGTACCATCTAGCCTGGTTCCATTCTCCCAGACCTGTGTGTTCATGGGCTTTTTATCACTGAGATAAAATACCTGACATAAATGACCTAAAAGGAGGAAAGATTTATTTTGGTTCATGGTATCAGAGGTTTCCATTTATGATCACTTGGCCTCATTGTTTTGGGCTTATGGTGAGGCAGAACATTCATGGTGTGGCATGCATGGCAGACCGAAACTGCTCACCTCAGGAAGGAGGAATGGGAGCAGGGACTTGGGTCCAAATACAATCTTTAAGGGCACACCCACAATGACATTTCCTCCAAATAAGCCCCACCCCCTAAAGTTTCTATCACCTCCCAACAGCCCCATCAACTGGAGACCAAACCTTTAATACATGACCTTTTGGGGTATATTTAAGATCCAAACCATACCACTTTGTAATTCAGGTTACTGTACCCTTGAACACAACCAGATGTGATCACAAAGGTAGGCCTCATTTGTTGTGAGAGAGCTTGTTCTTAGGTGATCATCACATTTCTTCTCCCCCTAGCCCATTTACCTTCCTGTGTTCTTACTGTTCTTATTTTAATAACCTGGATCCTAGCCCTTGCCCTTGAATTTAGTACCTGCCTCTGGTCTCCTTTAGCTCTGACTCCCAATAAACTCTCTTTCTGCTTTTTCTTTTCCCCATCATTTTAAAACTCTGCTTTACTTTTCTGTTTTGGTCTACCTATTGTCATAAATATCTTCTTACAAGCCTCTAGCCAAGTAGCCTCATCTCCCATTTTACCAACCACCTACCCTGGGGTGACATTCTGATGCATCCAAGTGCATGTGAAATTAAAAATTATACCTAAAGTGTGGTCATCAATTAATAAGTGTCTCCCAGAAGAGTTAGCTATGGGCTCAATGTTTATATATACACCTGTATGACAAAAAACAGGGTCTGTGTGACATGCCTGAGAAAGGTCTGATAAACATGGGCACACATGTTCACTTGAGACAAAAAAAAAAAAAAAAAGACTACAGAGCATCATGGGAATGCCTCAGTAACATTCAGGAATAGGTACCTGATCCACAGTGGAAACATGAAAATTACCACACATTTGTAAATTTGTATTTTCATTAGAAAAATGAAACAAGACGTAAGGCAACAACAATATAAAATGTGATAACTCATTAGCAATGGCTCTGAATATATTTCACACCAGACAGACTTTGCTCACTTTTGAGCTCCACAACCAAAAATATGTGTGAGAAGCATGAGAATGTTCTGAGGAAAGCCACCAAGATTATCTAAGTTTTGGAAAATAAGGCCTTTGAGGAAAGGTCAAAGATTGTGGATTATTCTGGATGAAGAACGATTTTGAGATGATCTATGAGTATTTTCAGTTTTCTTATTCAGAGAACAGTTGATAAGCATTTTTTCTCTATCATCACTAAAGGCTAAAAGTGAAACACAAAGGATTTAGGCTTGAAAAGAGAACTGTTGGCTGAAGAGGGCTGTCAACCATTAGAAAAGGTTATGTAGTTTCGTTCTGAAGCCTAGGAGAACTTGGCATGTGTGTGTGTGCCCTTACCTAAAGGCCAAGTATATATTAGCTGTTCCTCTTATCAGGAAAGAGTCTATATAGTAAGCTATTTTGTTGTTTAGGGATACTTAATTGAAAAAATTAAAAAATGGTTTTGTCTATTTAATTTTTAAAATATAGTTTTTAGTTGTCAATGGACCTTTATTTTGTTTATGTATACGCAGTGCTGAGATTTGAACCCTGTGCCTCACCCATGCTAGGCAAGCACTCTATCACTGAGCCACAATCCCAGCTCTGATTTCTTTAATTCATATACTTTTGTGTTTCCCATCAACTTCAGAATAAATTAAATGTTTTAAATAAGATTTTTACGCTTATGAAAGTAAGATCTGCCTGATGATTTTACACAATTTGAAGAATAAGGGGTATTACTTTTACCACCCAAGTGCACAATTATATAATTCCTGCAGGTTCCTCATCATGAATTTTCTTTTAGAGTGTAAATACTCACATTTCCAAGTTCTATATCAAGGCAATTGAAATGCAATGTTTCTACTCATTTTTTTAAAGAGAGAGAGAGAGAGAGAGAAAGAGAGAGAGAATATTTATTTTTTAGTTCTTGGCGGACACAACATCTTTATTTTATTTTTTTAATGTGGTCCTGAGGATCGAACCCAGCGCCCCGCACATGCCAGACGAGTGCGCTACCACTTGAGCCACATCCCCTCTACTCATCTTTTCAACATGCTGCCACTCCTTCCTGAGCTGTTCATCCCCTTGGAAGTGTATCTTCTCCCCAGCTCTTCTCTGTTGCTCTCGGACTCCTCATTCTTTTTAACTTCCTCAGCTGGTCTTCCCACTGATAGGCCCTGCTATCTCTATTCTAGCATTCAGAGGAAAAGAGACACTTCCTAAAATATGAGCCTGATCATACCTTTCCCTCCTTGTATTCCTTCAAGGGCTTCTTATCTTCTGTACTGGTGTCCATACCTGTTGTTTTTCAAATGAATAGTCTTGGTCTTCGACCCTACTCTGTTCTTAGTTACTCTCCTTATATCAAAGAAGACATTTGGCATTTGTTTTTTAGGGATTGGCTAGCTTCACTTAGCATAATCTGCTCTAATGCCATCCATTTCCCTGTAAATTCTATGATTTTGTCATTTTTTAATGCAGAGTAATACTCCATTGTGTATAAATGCCACATTTTTTTTATCCATTCATTTATTGAAGGGCATCTAGGTTGGTTCCACAGTCTTGCTATTGTGAATTGTGCTGCTATGAACATCGATGTAGCAGTGTCCCTGTAGCATGCTCTTTTTAGGTCTTTAGGGAATAGACCAAGAAGGGGAATAGCTGGGTCAAATGGTGGCTCCATTCCCAGCTTTCCAAGAAATCTCCATACTGCTTTCCAAAGTGGCTGCACCAATTTGCAGTCCCACCAGCAATGTACAAGTGTACCCTTTTCCCCACATCCTCTCCAGCACTTGTTGTTGTTTGACTTCATAATGGCTGCCAATCTAACTGGAGTGAGATGGTATCTTAGGGTGGTTTTGATTTGCATTTCTCTGACTGCTAGAGATGGTGAGCATTTTTTCATGTACTTGTTGATTGATTGTATGTCCTCCTCTGAGAAGTGTCTGTTCAGGTCCTTGGCCCATTTGTTGATTGGGTTGTTTGTTCTCTTATTGTCTAATTTTTTGAGTTCTTTGTATACTCTGGATATTAGGGCTCTATCTGAAGTGTGAGGAGTAAAGATTTGTAGGGTCGAAGAGCATGAGAAGAAGATCAACATTAAACAGAGATGAGAGGTGGGAGGGAAAGGGAGAGAGAAGGGAAATTGCATGGAAATGGAAGGAGACCCTCAGAGTTATACAAAAGTACATACAAGAGGAAGTGAGGGGAAAGGGAAAAATAATACAAGGGGGACAAATGAATGTCAGTAGAGGGGGCAGAGAGAGAAGAGGGGAGGGGAGGGGAGGGGAGGGGGGATAGTAGAGGATAGGAAAGGCAGCAGAACACAACAGACACTAGTATGGCAATATGTAAATCAATGGATGTGTAACTGATGTGATTCTGCAATCTGTATATGGGGTAAAAATGGGAGCTCATAACCCACTTGAATCAAAGTGTGAAATATGATATATCAAGAACTATGTAATGTTTTGAACAGCCAACAATAAAAAAAAAATGAATAGTCTTGGGGTATGACATCAAATCTGCTAAGATAGGATATCTGAACACATACTGCCATGGTTTGGGTTCAGTCTGTCCTCCAAGGGTTCCTGTGTTGGAGACTTGGTCCTTACTGCAGTGGTGCTGAGGTAGTGGGAACTTTAAAAGGTGGAGCCTAGAAAGAGGTCTCAGACTGCCCCCTCTCCTTTCTCTCAGGCTTCCTGTCCTGTGATGTGATCTCTCTCCTTGCATGGTGATATCCATTACTGAGCCTTCACAAGACACTGTGCTATGCTATTTGAACTTTCATGCTACAAAACTGTAAGCTAAGTAAACCTCTTTTCTTTATAATTTTTTACCCTCAGGCATTTTATTATAGTATAAAAGACTAATTCCTACCTACCTACACACACACACACACACACACACACACACAGACACACACACAATTTTTAAAACTCCATCATTAGATTGGATTTTAATCTACAACTCCTTTACATGCTAGTTGCAGTGTCTTCATTGTAATCACTTATACTTTGAAGCCTCTCTACATCCTTGGAATAAATTTATTCCCTTTCCCTAATCCACTGAAAGGAGTTCTTCTTAGTTCTTCAGATTCAGCACCTTTCCCCAGAAGAGACTAATCTGGCTGATACTCAAAGCTAGGTACTCCTTCCTGTTGGCTCGCTCAGTATGCTGTCTCTACTGAATAATGCCATATTACCATTGGAGCTATTTTCTCCTTTCTTTCCCATAGGCTCTGAGCTATTTGAAAGCAAAAAGTGTGTTTCATGTACCTTGGAACCTTAGTCTTCTCTCCCCCTGTGTTCTGCACCCTTTTCTCTGCATGGTCCTGGATCCACACAGTGATTCATGTATAGAAAGTACTGAATTAGATGTGAGGGAAGAAAAAAAGGATGGGTAAAAATGCTCTTGAGATTGTGCCTTGGAAATTCATGAATGATTCAAGTATGTTTTCTACAGATGGAGGAATTTATAGCACTTAGAATCTGGACAGAGGAAAGTGTAAGACTGGGTAGAAATGTAGTTACAGAATGGAAACATTTTCTTTAAGGAGTGCAAGATTGGAACCAGATTTTAGATCCACCACTAAATAAAATCCAGTTAATGGATTTAACAAATTGTTATACATATTTATTTATTTATTTATTTTTTACATTTTTTTTTTAAATTTTTTATTGTGGGTTGTTCAAAACATTACAAATTTCTTGACATATCATATTCCACACTTTGATTCAAGTGGGTTATGAACTCCCACCTTCACCCCATACACAGATTGCAGAATCACATCAGTTACACATCCATTGATTTACA
>NW_026000169.1:4838832-4898719 GCF_001458135.2 Marmota marmota marmota
CTCTTCTGCTGGTGGGTCGCAGGCCCGCCTACCTTGCAGGAGTGATTGGAAGCTCTGTTCAGCCGTGGGCCACTGGGCCTTTTCTGCCGGTGGTCACCGTTCCGCCTACCTGGCGGGCGCTGGGGGTGGGGGGCGGCTCTGCCCCTCAGCAGGCCGCTGGGCCTGCTCTGTGGATGGTCACAGTTTCCTCTTGTTATACATATTTAAATGTAGATCCACATATCTAATAGAAAAAACAAAATCAAGTAGAAAACTGTTCATTTCTCCAAATAGGATACAAAAGATGGGGATGTAGCTCAGTGGTAGAATGCTTGCCCAGCCTTTGCAAAGCCCTGGGTTCAATCCTCAGCAGCAATGCCTGCCCCCCCCCCCAAAAAAAAAAAGGGTAACAAAAAGACTAACTCTATTATCTAATGTCACTAAAGAACAGGAATTAAATAGAATTAAAGAGCAAGTTTCTCATAAATATAATTCCATAGAAAGAATGTAAATATTATCTTTGTTTTCTCTTTTTATTTCTTCTGCAGATCAGAGAAAAACTTCCTACATAAGAAATCAGACAGAATTTGGGGATAGACAGGAAGACTATCAAAACTTCCTTTGTATCCAAAGCAGGGACCTGACATTATCTCCTCAAGGTGAGATGACCTTGAATGGCCTGACATTTGCACAATGGCTTTCTTTTTGATCTGTCTGTAGTTCCAGCTAATTGCTTGAAAATACCTTTGTTATTTCCCTGCATCCTTCTTCCCAGGTTGTTTTATGGCAGTCTAATAAGAACTCAGCCCTCTTGACTAAACTATCAACATTTTGTTCATCCATAGTCCACCACGTGCATTTCAGTTGGAGTAAATTTTCTTGAAATTTGATATTTGTTATGATCTATTTCAAAATCATTGATGACATTCTATCTATCAGTTAGATGAATCACTATGAAACTAATTGTTTGGTGAACTTAAATTAGGGGCAGTCTGTACAAACACCAACCTTCCCTCCATCTTCGAATGGCGGTTAAATACTGAATAGAAATAACTGTTGTGAAGCCTTTTCTAACATGCCCAGAGAAGTAACCTCACTTCTTCACTGGTGCTTCTGCAGCACTTTGTAGATATCTCTACTCTATACATTATTTCCTTCTAAGTTGACAGTTGTTTGCTGTCTTCCTTCGAGTATAGGAACTATTCATTATATTCTTCAAAGGACATGGCAGAGAGGATGACATGTAGTAGATGCCCAATCGCTGTCTATGTAATGAACTACACAGATATAGTGATTATTGGATTTATTTTGCTTTAAACACCAGAAATAGAAATTGCTCCCAATATAAATGCTAGACACATATATGACAATTTTTAAAAGTTTGAAACCAAGATAGATAATTTTAAAATTTTTTTCATAAAATATCTATAACTACTGCCTAGGTCCTCAATTTGGTTTCATCTTTGAATGTCAACATTTCACTTAATTTTTTTTTTTTTTAGTTTGCGTGTTGAAAGCTCATCTATAATTGTTATTCTTTATCCTCCATCTACCTAGTGGAACATAAGCCATCCCTTTAGCTCACCCACACCAATTAGCCTCCATTGAGGAAAACAGCACATTAGAGAATTTGAAATGAACAATACAGTAATAATAACTTGAAGACTCTGTGTCAGACATGATATGAAATGTGTAACATACCTCGTTTCACTTAGTCTTCAATAAAACACTGAAGTTGATATTGGTATCGCCATTTTACAGATGAGAAAATGGTTATCAGTGGAGCAAATACCTATTTTCAGATTATTCATTGCCTGCCTACAGTCAATGCCGATGTTGCTGACCATGACATCTATAGTCTCAAAACGTTTCAAAGGAAAAATCTGAATTATTTAATTGACACTAAGAAAATTGTGTTCTGAGTTAAACAATATTTGGGTTTACCTAAAAAACATAATCAAAGTCTGCTTAAACCTGATGATGCCATGATTCAAATAGTCTTGTCAAATATTCTTAATAATGAATGCTTCTTGATGTGATTGGGTAGGGGATGGTCTCAGCTCATGACTTATTCTTCTATTTCTGTATTCTCTTCTCAGTGCCAACTAATATTGAACAACACTGGTACTCCCCCCAAGGGTAAGTAAGTGATTTCTGTTACCGCTGCTCTTACACTGTGTTTGTTTGGCCTCTGCAATTTTCAGGTTGAGTACCCTTTTCAGGAACAGTTCACCTTTTGCTCACCTTGTTGTTCTGCACTCTGTATTTCTCTCAAGCCCTTTATTTTTGGCTTTCTGTTTTTCTATCAAAACAAACTTTTTCATTGACATCTAAAATAAGAACTACATGTACAAGCATCCTCCCCACCCACACCCACAAACAATTGAAACATATCCTATACCTAAATCCACCTGCAATGCTTCTGGGTCTGTGAAAGTGTTGAGTCTACAACTGGACATTGATGTAACGCGGACAAAATAGTTGTGATATAAAAAATGCTAAGGGTAGTATTGTTTGTGGCCTGTTTTTTCTGTTGTCAATACGTGCTTCTATTTTCTAAGTCAAGAATATCAAATGTAGAGAATTGTTCAGTCAAACCAAGAATACAAAATGCTAATCAACACACGTGATAATGCATGATAATCAGTTCCAAAGAGGTTCCAATAATTTGTGTAAGAAAGAGAATTAACCAAATGTCCTAAAAGGAAATTTGAATTCATAAGTTCAGTTCCTTATTTCTTAGGAGATAAAAATCTCTAAATGATCTGTTAGCTTCTAATGAGAAACTAAAGTGGCATGCATAAGATTCCAATATTCCAATAATGCTAACACACATCAATTTTGGGGGGAAAAAGCATTGAGTTACAGGAAATTATAACCTATGTAAAAGACTTGAACTTCTTAAAGTTCCACTGATGTAGCAAGGGAAGCATGACTATTAAATTATAGTCCAACTTAATGTTCAGGTTTGAATCATTCTGGATGAGCAGCTAGTTCTGGCATCTCAGCCAAGGATCATGGAGTCCACAACACAGATCCTATGACCTCACCTAGTTGAGCCAATATTCTCTAACTTTTTAAAGGAAATACTTACCATTATAGTGTAACCTTGGGAAGAAAAGGAGCCAAATATAATTTTGTTACAACTTTGAATATATCTAAAAAAATAAATTTGGGCCCATTGTGAGAAATTTTGCCTTTTTTAAGGTACTTGATTCTTATGTGGGATTCTATTGAAATGTTTAGAAGAATTTCACTAAGATTCTGATCTATGTTTAAATGGTTGAATCTGATTTATTAAATTTACAAGTTTTGCTTTATTAGCTGTTTAAGTGGTGTACAAATGTGTAGAGAAATTTCATTTAGTAGAATTGTATGTTTAATAAATTGGGTGTCAAACAAAGGATACATGGCAGCGAACATTGTATTTCATGTACTAAAATCTCTCAGGCAGAAAAACTTTGGAGATGACTGATATGGAGTTATATACCATGGTAAGTGTCCAGAATTTTTTTTTCATAAAGTTATGTGGTTCTTTTCAATAGGCCAACTATTTATCTTTCTTCCATGTTTATTTTTCATCTATTAGTAACTACTTGCGATGTAATTTCTGTGTCTTCTCCTAGTCTGTGCTACTATTTGTGCTAAAGAATACAAGTATTATAGGTCAAGGATAACTTTTAGACAACCCAGCAGCTCCACCAAACTTAAGACTGTGAAGAGCTGGATGATCTTAAGGACACTTTAGTGAGTCATATTGTAATTGACCTATGCTATGACACAATTAAAAATTCTTGGTGCTCCCACCCTGCATTCTAGTCTGAAGAAGAAAATATTTCTCATCTGATCCAATTTGGCCATGTTTCTCCATGATCATCAGAACTCTAAGCAGTTTGGTTACGTGCTAGTTATATACTGAAAACACAACAAGCCTTGTGTGGTGCAAGTTTCCATTAGGACCACTCAGTGGTGAATGATGCAGGTTCAAAAGGACCCAATGTGTGGAAATGGCTGTGGTGATGGTATCAGGCACTCTGAGCAGAGAAAGAGGGGATATTTGGAGGCCTTTCTCTGTGGAAGTGTGAGGCTGTGAGTAATTGCCTTTGCTCTGGTCAATGTTAAGGAGAACTGCTTTTCCCTCTGTTGCTTAGTCCTAGCCTGTCATTATAATCCTGAGACAAAAGAGCTTCTTAGCTGTTTGGCATTGACCTGGACCCAGCATCTTCTACAGTTGAGACCCGTGAACACAAAGCTTGCTGCAGGTTGCTATTCTGGAGACTTTAACCTTAGTCTCATCTCGTTTTATGAAAGGAGGTCATAAAATATCAAAGACAAGTAATATACTCATTTATTATCTTAATTTTCAAGACTGGTCTAGCCTCACCTCACAAGCATGTTTACTGTGATGTAGAAAATGGCAGCTTTTTCTTCAGTTACTCTTCAATCTGTGTTGATCATCTGCTATACTAAGAGAGCCTCTGCCTTTAGTAGCCTGGATTCAGAGGTTCAAACAAATGCCTCCTGGTTTGGTTGAAAGAAGGAACTCCCAGATTGCATTTTGGAAAATATGATCACTCTTATTCCCAATTTTTATCTTTAATGATGATATTAATTCTGAAATGTTTGGAATTTTTTCTTAAGCATAGGTAATGCCTTCTAGTTATTGGCTATTCCCAGAAACTTCAAAAATAACAATAATGATAACCCTAGAAGAGATGATGTTAGTAGTGTGGCCAAGCATCAGAAAACTTGTGTTTATAATTAAGGTCCACTTCCTACTACCACAGGTCCACCTAGCCTACTTGACCTTGGGCAAGTAAAATAACCTGTCTATGCTTATAAAGACAGATGTAGTCCGAACTGCAGGGGAGGCTGAGGTAGGAGGATCACTGGAACACATAAGTTTAACACCAGCACGGGCAATAAAATGAAACCCAATCAATCAATTAATTGGTAAACAGGGTTAATAGTGCCTATGTACAAGGCTGGTATAGAAATTGCATGGGTATAGAAAGATACCTGATACATGAGAAGTGTTCTGTAAATGTTAGCTATTATTATTAAAAGTTATTGATGGGTCATATGATAATGTTACAGTTATAATTGGATTGTTTAGGTGATTTAAAGTCTTCTCTGGGGGCAGTTGAAAAATGATTTGAATATCTATGATCTGAATATCTTGCTCTTATTTTTCATTGTACTCTGTCCACTTAATTTGGTATAGTTAATGCAACCACCTCACCCATAAAACCAAAATATTCTGTTGTGAGTTCAGCTATACTTATGAGTATTTAGCTCCTCAGCCAGAATACCAGTTGTGTAGGACTGGGAATGTAGCTCAGGGATAAAGAGATTGTCTAGCATGCACAAGGCCCTGTGTGATCTCCAGGAACACACACACACACACACACACACACACACACACACACACGGAGAGAGAGAATACAAGTGCAATGAGAGCCAACTGCAGTGGCACAGGCCTATAATCCCAGTTATTCAGGAAGTTGAGGCAGGAGGATTGCAATTTCAAGGTTAGCCTTGAAAACTTATTAAGACCCTATCTCAAAATAAAAATTCGAATACAGCTGAGGGTGTAGCTCAGTGGTAGAACATCCTTAGGTTCAATCCCCAATAACACACACACACAGGGTGCAATGAATTACTATAATTCACTTTCGATCACAATGATCTGCACCAAACCTGAAATACAGATGATCCAGGATGATTTGGGCTTTACAGTCTTGTGCATTTTACATGGTCTGAACACATAAAACAGGAGTTATCTTTGAATAGAACATATTTTTCAGAAAACAGAATTCTTTTAATTAAAAACATTTTTTAAAAGTTCAGTCTGTAATTGTTAACACCTGCTATGTTACCAACAGATGTTTCTTATTCACCTAGGGGAACTGTTA
Organism: Marmota marmota marmota; assembly: GCF_001458135.2. Classification (NCBI taxonomy): domain Eukaryota; kingdom Metazoa; phylum Chordata; class Mammalia; order Rodentia; family Sciuridae; genus Marmota; species Marmota marmota. Next base: position 4,844,727 of record NW_026000169.1, read on the forward strand.
TAATTATTATATACGCTTACTGGATGGCATTTACCAAGATAGGTGGGAAAGTTTGGTTGGTGACTTTGTATGTAATATTTGATATTTGGGAGGATGTATACTGGAGATTGGACCCAGGGATGCTTTGCCACTGTGCTACATCCTCAGTCCTTTTTAAAATTTACTTTGAGACAGGGTATCACTAAATTTCTGAGGCCAGCCTTGAACTTGTGATCCTCCTGCCTCAGCCTTCCTAGTCACTGAGAATAACTGTTATTTTCTTTAAGTCCTTTCCCCTGTTGCTGTCAGTCCCCACAAATCCATCTCAGCCCAGTTCACCAAAGGCAAAAACATCCTTTGTGGTAACAAAGCATTTACAAAATGGGCATTAATCATGCATATTTTAGTCTTTATGATATTAAAATTAAATTACAAGTATACAAAAGCATTGTCAAATTTACCTTTGTTTTAGCAGCTAATCCTGATAGTGTTCAATATGGAAGTCTTAAATCTTTATTATAAATGTAAAAACTATGCCTTTTAGAAAGATAACACCCTCCTAATAGGTTGGCTTCAAAGAAAGCTGTAATGAGAACGAGTTTTCTTTATTTTTTCAGAGCTCTTGTAAGCAGTAGGCTTTCTGAATTCTTCATTTATGATACTAATCACATAATTACCCACAGGCATGTGTTAAATATGACACTGGTTTCAGCCAAATAATGGGCCAATTGCAAAAAATGAATAGAGAGGCAGCTCCATTTATAACCAACATTTCTACAGAGCTCTATTGTAATCATAGTGATCTGAGGGTGACTCATTAATTAATTGATGTTCTTTTTTATTATGTGCTATTGAGTTAATGAGTAATTTGTGTGAGATAATTCTCTGAACACATTGATTACTTGAGATATTTTCTGGGGCTTTCATACCAATGACATGCTGAATAGGTAGAAGATGGTATTCATATCTATGTGCTCATTATTAGCAGGTTTGGGATAAGAACAGAGCAGTGCAATGATACTTTGAAGTTATTGGGTGCGTGAAGCACCCTAAGTCTGTACATGCGTGGCTGAGTGCTCAGGGCAAGGCCTGGCACATAGTAGGCCCTCAATAAATGTCGATTGAAATAATGGCTCTCTCAATCCTTTGCTGTTACCCTAGATTGCCTTAAAATCAAATTTTAAAATCCTCTATAATGGTGTTCTTAAGAAAAAGTAATGATTGAAAGACTTTTGCTAAAATTGTAGTCTGCTAATGGCCTATTACAATAAACATGCAGATTGTTTTTGCAAGTTACTGAAGTGAACACCACACGTTTGGCCTCTATCATTTCTATGAAATTGTTTAAGTGACTATTCAGAGAGTGGTTTGCCTAAAGTGATAGTTAAAATGAAACCACTTGTGTATGGCATGTTTTACTACAGATATAATTTTCCCCACCCTGTTTCAATTAAGGCACAACATATCTTTCTTGAAAATGAGGGATTTCGTTTTTTGTTTTAATTCATTATAGAGAAAATAGGAAATGTGAAATTTAGTCTGATGGCAACACAGTTGCTTTCAGAACAATCACTTAAAATTTGTATAAGTGTACAAAAATTATATCCAGCAATTGCTACTTTCATTTTTGACAATTTTGTTTTCCCCATGAAAGTAAATAGCAGGCAACTACCTACCTCAGAGATCCTAAACATAGTATTTGGAGAAAGTATTTGAGATACTTCCTCTATGCTTGTTATGATTTACCTTGAGAAAGTTAATGTCCTTATAACTCTTTTCCTTTTTGCATGGAATTAATGCATACTTTGTAGATATCATCCTCAGTTGTACCAATTAAGTGTTGTACTATAGTGGAAACCCCTTGTATTAAAAGCATAAACCCAAATATAAAAAAGAAATGAATGAAAGAATCCAGCAGATATTTATTAAGCAAGATGAAAGTGAAATTACAAACACAGGTCAGCTTTTAAGCTCAGTAAGCACGCTGGTGGAGTGGAGATGACTGGTCCTTCATTGTAAGCAGCCAGTTGGAGATGAATGTTAGGGAAGGGAGCTTTCCGTCTTGAGAAATCCAAGCTCCATCGGAGCTGTCCTTCTGGAACATCAGGTAACAAGCTAAGAGACACCAGGGCTACACAACACAAAGAGGAGAGTTGACAACAATTCAGGGGCTTTGAGTAGTCAAGACAATTAGTTTAGTACTTCAGGTCAAAAATGCTACTGTTTATGGGCAATTAGATGTAAAACAGCCTACATCCTGAAAAATGATTCCTGTCTTGTTTCACAGTTTCATGGAGATTAAAGATGATCTAAACAGAATAAGGCCTTAATCTTTAATCCAGGTAAGTAATTTTGTTTGGAGTAAAAAGTGTTAAGAATTAAATCCTGAAGGATTAAGCAAAATAAAAAGTTGTGAAAATCTTGTTCAGTCGTGGGGTGGCAAGGATACTTGAACAGCTTCAAGAAGAAGAGAGAAGTTTTCCCCCAATTTATAAGTTCTCTTTTTCTGATATATTGACAAACATATGTAAAACTGCTTAAATTTGAAAAAGGTTCATTTGAAAAAGATACTGACAACTGTTAATGGGGTCTAACAGGGCTGCATTATGAAAACCTCTTCTGGTTTATCTTCTCCCCCTCCTGTTTTTGCTTTGTCTTGTTTTGTCACATTGGGACTATATACGTATTATCTCTTCATGAAACAAATGTAAGGCTTTAAGGGTAAAATAATAATTACTTTGTGGGCCCCGAATGGCTATTTTTGAGATTCTTTCTTCAGTATATTTCAAATTTGGGGGACATGTGACTTGAACACTCTTAACCATGAAGCATTTGTAAAAATACACTATCATTCACTTCTCACAGAACCATTTTCTTAAAAATAAGAGGCAATATTCAGATTCACATGCATGTTCATAATAAAGCTTTGATTTAAAACAACTCAAATCCACACCAGCATTATCTTCAGCTTAATATTTTGGCCCCAAACCAAGAATTCAGGTATAACATGTAATTTTCATTGTAATGCATATATTGGCAGGACAAAATATGTATGCAAATAACACTGGGAAATACTGTTCCCTTTACAAGCGACCAAGGAAAAGTGAAGAAAGAAAACCCACAGCACTAAGTTTTTGCTCTAGTAAAAATGTGGTTCATTGTGACTGTGTGGAATGAGATTTGTTGAAAAGGAGTTCCTTTATAGAGACAAGGAGGAAAGTGTGAGCCACCCAGAAGGGGCCATATTCTCATTTTTATTTTCTTCATTATAATTTAAATAATCATTCTCCATAATTTCTGTTTCTAGAGCTTTCTTCTTTATCAGCTATCATTAAGGTAAGGGAATGATATTTCACCTTTCAAAAATGGAGTGACAGAATTGAGCCTAAGTGTAAGATATTCTGAGTTGGTAATTACTTTAAGTGATGAGAAAATATGACATACCAAACTTAAAGCATTCATTTTTTGAACATTAAATGGTAGGCAAATACAGAAAAATAGAAAATCACCACTTCTCAGCTTTTTATCAATCCTTTTGTTTCTCTTCTTCTAGAAGATTCTACAAGCATGATGTTGCTCTGATCAAAAGTAACCTCACTACTCAAGTACCATTATAGCTTCAATGTGCATTACCATCATTTCAGAAGATTCACACTCAGATCTTTTCAGTGCCATAAATTCATTTAGCCCAGTGATTAAACCCTTAGCTCCTATGGAGAGATCTGGGCAACATTTATACAAGAAATTTATCAGTTTAAAATTATCTCATAATTGTGGCAATACTTTTTTAAAGTAACCCTTTGGAAAAATTTTATATGATACCCAAAGGCACTAGTTCACATAGGGGGTGTGGTTGGAAAAATAAGATAAAGCTATTGTGTCTGTGAGCACAAAAAAGGATACTGAAAGGATAATCGTTAAGCTTTAAAGGTATTTCAAAAATGGCACTTTTCACGTTGGTATAAAATCAAAGTGCTTTAGGATGAATTTTATGCATTTTTTAAAGCTGATCTTTAACCCCCTGAAAATAGGGGGTTATAATGAGAACACTGATAGACTCTAAATCATAGTGGCAATAAGTAGTAGATGTCACTAAAATGCTTTGTGTGTGTCTTTATTTTTTAGTACTTTTAATGTTGATAGACTTGCTTTATCTATCTGTGTATCATTAGTGAGATTTTTCTCTTCAATTCTTTACTAGAAAGTTACAGCTCATTTAAAATAGCTGGTAGATACAGAAAGCATAAATATACAGAAGTTTAAACACTGATTGTACTAAATGCAACAATACAAAGAAGCAAACAGAACACAAATGGTAACACAATAAAACTGTATTACATTTGTGCTTCAAATATTACAATACATTATATACAATAGTCCAAAATAAACATCTCATGCCAAGTGACACAAAAACGAATAGCAAGCAAAAAAATCCAGCAATATGTACATTACTTTTTTTCTTTAATAATAAACATTCAACTCTGAACTGGGGCAATTTTACTACATACAGATGCAGTCCGCCTTTTATTCCATTTAACCATCCTGCTTCCCTATATCTACGCTATTCAGTTGGCTCCTGTGTCAATTCTTATATACATGTGGAGCAAAAAAGATAAAAGAATGTAGTGCTTTGTATTCATAATGGGGTGATGTTGATAGATCAGCGAACCTGGGGTGCATAACCTTCTTTCATTAAACCTTCCTCGTAGTCCGTCTGGCAAAGGATCATGTTATTCTTTAGGAAAAATTTGTCTCCAACACAAAATCTGAAAATATTTAAAAAGAAGTGTGTTAAGACTATTTCATTCAGATCTATAGACTTGAAGATTTACTTCCTAAAGACAGACCCCCCTGATAATTTCCTAAATCTGAAAGCTTGGTTTAGGGAGATACCTTCATTATCAAATTAAACCATCTAGTTTGCTTAATGAAACACTGCATATACAACATTTGAAATTCTGTCTTATATAAATATAAAAACTATAGAAACTTCAGAATACCTGGGGCACCACAGGTGACTTTCTTTCCTTTTCTTTCCCTCCCTTTTTCTTTTACCACATTGGAAAGAAAAAAGAACTGATCTATATTTGTACTCGTTAAGATAAAACAAAGAATGATAATATTTCTCTGTCATGAGTTATGGAAGATTTCATCATTGTCCATTTATCTACCTAATAAAAAAGTAAAAGGCATTAAAATGAATGAAAGAATTAGAAAATAGCCACTTGTAAAGTTTCCCATTAAAAGCTTCTTTTTACTCTGTTATTAAAATGTGACTAAAGTCTAATAATTTGGAAGTGCTCATTCTGAATTGAAAGTTACTTTAGCGGCAGACTGGGATTCTGAGCCATATTCCTTTGTTCATGGCCAGTATACCAACTATGAAACAGTAGATGTCATTTCTTGGAGCCCTTCCAATTAAACCAAAGGTAGTAACCTAAATGATCTTCTTAATATTGATGTGATAAATAAAACTAGTTTTCAGTAGCTAATTATGCATTTTATTTTATAAAGCACTATTCAATGTGCAAGATTGTAAGGTTTTTTAATAAGTGCTCTTTTTGTATAATTTCCCAATGGGTGACACTTTGGACACAATTAAGGTCAGAAATAAATGCTTGTGCTGTTTCCAGTACATTTAACAATAAAGTAACTCTGGGGAGATCTGTATATATATTTAATTGTAACAATTTAACCTTCAAACAGTGCTGTTTGGTAGAGTTGACCCAGTAAAACTCCTTGTAATTATACAAGTTGACCTCACTGACCTTTGATAGTGGTCTCTCTTTATCAGATAGTCAATTTTGAATGATGTTCGGGCAGAAATCTTAGTGGAGAGATTAAATTGTGTAGTGAATGCCACTCTTTAATGTTTTGTGAAGTTGAAGGTTTAAATGAGGAGCAGTTGGACTGATTTACATTTGCAAAGATTGGAATGCTAGACAAACAGTGAACCTATTTATTTTCCAACTGGGTAGCTTTGGAAATTTATCCTTAGACTAGCTAAGTAGATAGAAGGGAAAACAGTGTAATAAAAAAAGTAGATTGAAAGAATTAGCTTTCCTCTTAAAGGAAAATTGGTCTGTTTATTTGTGGAATTTACTTTTTTTCCCTAGGATTACTGTCTGCTGATGATGTTGATTGAAAGTACAGACTATGCACTGATCTTGAGATCCTGGAGTTGTTTGTGGTCAAGGCTACTGGACACAATGAACATTCAACTTTGGGGCTTTAAGTGTATTTTCTTTTTATTAGTTGCAAACTGTATGCTTTCAATGTCACATTTACAAAGTGCTGTTTGATAAACTGGTTTTTGTAGATATCCTGATAACTAAGACATGTTGAATAAATGGAAATGCTTCTCTTGTTGCACTGGCCTCTGCAGCCAAATTAAGTATTTCCATTGTGTGAGAGTATATAAAACAGCAGATAGAATACCCTAATTCAAGACAATCACTGTTAAAATTAATTTCATCTAATAAGCTAACAAAATATTACATCGAAAAGAGATTCAATACAATACACTTGTGTTCCAAGCTATTGTTACTGAATCACTTTTCCTAAAAAACAACTCTTTCAGCTTCATGCTATCTTAAGTTTTGCTTTAATTTCTTTTCAAGTACCCCAATTCTATGAACCATCAAATAAAAACCACGCTTTTCCGTCTTGTTATCATATGTAGTTGAATAAATTCAAGGTAATTACAGTGAGAATAGCACAGACACAGAGTGGGGGAATCTAGCCCAAGTCCTGCCCTGATCACTTACCCACTGCAAGGCCTAGGTACATTTCACACTTCCCCTTCTTAGTTCACTATGAGTAAGAGAAGCAGCTGCAGCACTGGACAACAGGGAGGTTTGAATAAAAAGTAAATGAAAGGCAGACAGGTGTGTTGCAATGAGCAGGGTTCAGATCCCAACCTTCCACTTGCAATAACTGAAGAAGAAACTTCAGTTTTTCTTGTTAGTTATATCAGTCACGTGTTGGTAAGTTTGTAGCAAAGAGTAGAAGTGAAATATATAGTCTTACCTTGTTGTTTGGAATATAGGTAAAATAGCCACTTTAATAAAGTACTTACCATATGCTAATACTAAGCATGTGTATACATGATCACATTTATTTCTTACCACCAACCTAGAAAGTAACTATTATCATTGACCTTAAAAAAATAAAAACAAAAACCCAAAGATTCTCTTTCAGAATTTTAAAAACCTGCCCAAGTTTCCATAACTAAGATGTATGTGGTAGAGGAAAGAAAATAACCCAGGTCTCTTTGGATTCAAGAACCATGCTTTTAACCAGGAGCAGTAAAACATGAAGTCTAGAAGTATAATATGAATACTAAATAGTCTTACAAATTTCTTTTGCATAACTTTAGAAACCCTGCCTACCATTCAATGGATGTTAGATATCTCACATCTTATTGTATGATAGGCAGACAAATTCCCTCTCTCTCTAGACACACACACACACACACACACACACACACACAGACAAAGAGAGAGAGAGAGAGAGAGAGAGAGAGATTTATTATAAAGTATTCCTACCTAAAATATTTTGTTACCAATATGTTGTCAATTGGATAAAGTACATTTTATGTGCATTTCAACTTAAAGGTCAAGATGAAACAGAACATGGGTGAGGAATGTCATCCTTACACATATAATTCAAACAAAATAGCCTTAACAGCTGTGGTTAAGAGGAGATTATGACTGGTATGCAATTAAGATTGACATCCCCCTTAAAAATGTTCTATATGTAAACACAAAGAAATTAGAGAAATAGTAATGCAGATATTAAGTGTTTAACAAAATAACCTGTAACTGTGATTTTGTAAGAATGGCTAATTTCCAGTGTTATATAACCAGTTTCTTATGAGACAGCATTTGTAGAATAAAACATTACTGAAGTGTTGATGGTTAGAGGACACTGTGAAGATATTAACAGACCAGGCTAAAACTCCTAAAAATAAATGGATAATCTTCTTTGTAATCTAATCCTTAATTGCTTCTGATATGGTCAGTTCAATTAGTTTTGCCCTCATTTTTTAAAAATTGAAGAACAAAAAAGATTCCCAGTTAGGTTATTAAAGTCATCTAATCATGATGTTTGCATTAAGAATGCATTTAATTTCCATATCTTTTGGGGTGAGTCTAACTGATTTTGCATGGCCTTAGAGACTTGAGAAATACAGGAAGTAAGTACAACTAGTAAGTCTTCCTCATGAAGTATGGGCTTAGAATAGTTCTGAGCAGGTTATCAAAAGCCTGTACTAAGAAACCTCCATTTGTAACACACTTTTAAACAAATGAAAATGTGAACTTCGTCGTTTCATTTCCCTAAGGTTAATGATAGCCAATTAACTAATTTCTATGTCCTTAACCCTTTATAAAGAAGAAGGAATTCAATATGTATTGCCAATGTTTCTACCTTTCTTATTCAGTATCCACAGCTATGAAAAGATGGAGATTTCTATACTGTACCATTTTCAGTCAGGTACAAGTTATATATTCATTCTACCACTGTACACTTGTGAACAAATTTACTGTCTTTTTTCCCTACTGACAGCCCAGTTGTCATTACACATCTCATTCCTAGCAATTCTTTCTGTACCATCTCATTCTTAACAATCCTTTTTGTAGTATCTCATTCCTAACAATCCTTTCTGCACCAAGAAATGCTACCTATATCCTGAATTCTGCTATAAATTATTCAAAGTCAACCCTACTTTAACTCTACAATATCTATTCACATTTATATGCTCTTAATCAGAAATAAAATACTTCTTTTGAAACAGGTATTAGTCCACAGGGTGAAACCCAACTCTGTAGGCTCAAATCTTGCCTACCATTTACTGACTGTGTTGACCTGGGCAAGTTATTTAAATTTTCTGTACATAAATTTACTTATCTATAAATGAAGCTAATAACAATGCCTACATGTGGGTGATTTTACATGTTAAATGACGTAGTTCATGTAAACACTAAGAACAGTGTCTGGAGTATGATCTGCACTATATAAGGGTGTGCTATTTTTATTTACTAATAATCTTTTCTCAGTAGAAAAGATTACTTGAGTTGTTCCCTCACCAGGAATATTTCACCCTTTTCCTAGCTACTAAAATTCTGAAATTTCCTTACTTTCCATCCCCTCCATCAATATTTCTTGACCTCTCACCTTTCCCAAAGCACTTATTTATTGGAATATCATTTGCCCTGGCATTTCAAATTTTTCCATGAATGTGTAACATGTTTCCCAATCTGGAAGCCGTTCTGAGCTAAATGTCCATGAATTATATTTCTTTTGAATCCTTTTGCAGCACCACCATAAATTGTACTAATAAAGGAGAGGGCAGGGGTCAATAAATATTGGTTAAGATAGATTTATTTTAGAACACAATAGTTTTAAATCACAAATGTATTTTAAATGAATAACTTATCTAAACTTGTATTGAATTTTATATTTATTTTGACTTGTATTTAAACTGTATTTATTAATAATTTAAACTGTATTTATTTTAACTTTCATTCAGTGACGTCCTACTTTTCCAACTGCATCTCCTTCTGGTCCTTGCTCTCTACTCTGCTCCTCCATATCCCTCCCACACTCCAGATCTCTGAGCTGTTTTTTCATTTTATGAACACCTCAAATGCTTTTACATCTCCCTGTCTTGTTACTTTGTGCCATCTGCCTGAAAAATCTTTACACCATTGCTCCCTGGCCCTCATTTCTTCCCCAAACCCCATCAGACACGTTACGTTGCCTGTCCTAACCAGTTCTAGAGAGTTCTTTCTTAAAACTCAGCATATCAGCTCTTAGATACTTCCCCAGACTTCAAGGACAAATCTCTCTTCCCTCAGTGTAAATCTATTTCACATTGATTACTCTCATCTGTGAGTCTTTGATGTCTCTCTCTCTCTCAGCTCTGAACACATCTAAGAAAAAAGCTTGATTTTATCCACCTTTGCTCCCACAGAGCCTAGCATAGTGCTTTTATAGTTTAGTGAAAGAAAAGGAAATGTTATGCATTTCTACATATTTAGGGAGACTTCATTATAAACAAGAACTTTTTCCCCCTTTTCTTATAAACCATTATTTATTTTTATTGAATCTTCTAAGGAGGAACCTCTTATTCACATTTAAGAGATGAACTTGTTATATAGATTTTTTTTCTAATTCTGAATGAGATTCAAGTTATCATGAAAGTGACTCAAAATAGCTCTCCTTAAGTTTCCTTTTTGAATAGAGAAACTTTTATATTTTTAATCCAGAATTTGCACTTTTAAAAAGGCCAGAAGATTTGTACAAGGGACAACCAATTATGAATGGTTATTATTATTATGTTTTTAAACATTTGGAAGGGCTTTGGATCTTAATGCCATTTTACTTAAAAAGTAAGATAAAATGATAGCTGAAGAAAATTCACAAATATTTACAATTTCATAATTTCAGATGTCAATAAAGTTTGCTTAGGGGAAATTGCTTATCAATTACCTATTTATCTCATGTTTCACTTGAAAAGGTATAATACGGTGGCAATAATTTGGCTTCTGTGGGATATGGCTTTACTGGAAGGAATCTCCAAGCTGATTTTAAAGTAAAAACAGATGCTCCTGTATTGAAAGCCTTCTGTACTCAGGGTAACAAAATTTGTCTGCTTTGCTTGACTGATGAAGATGAGTTGACTTCCTGCATTAGAGAAGTTTGTCTTGTAGGGGCTGAAGTGACAAGACAATAACTAAGTGCTAATTGTGCATAACCAGCACTAAAGATATGCAGTCCCATTATGGCATGTAATAAATGAAGTGAACACAGAAATATATTAGGTACTTTAATAATGATACTAGAATAGTATTTTGCAGCAATAAGAATGTGAACAGTTTTAGAGCCAAAATTTAGGAGTGTTTGTCTTACTTGACTGAGTTCTACTGAGGAGACAGACTTAATTGTGAACGCGACTTTTTATTTCAATGGTGAAATAAAATTGATATATGATTTGTAAATAGCATTAACCACCTACAATTGCTTTGCATCATAATAGAATTTAGGCTGAGTTTAGCACTTGAATGATGTTTTCATTCTATTGTGTGGAAAATAGATAAAATAGGTAAGCCTGCCCTAATAGAAAAATGGACAAACAGCATAAATGATCAGTTCCTTAAAAGATGATACAAAAAAGGATCACTAATAATCAAATAAATGTCAATTAAAAGTTATGATGAGGAGCCATCAGTCATCCTAAAGGTGACAAAAGTTTCTTCTTAAATAATAATTCTCAATGTTAAAGCCAATGTGAGGACATGAATAATTTTGTGCAATTTTGGTGTGAGAATAATTGGTAGGACATTTCTAAAGAGCATCTTTAACAACATTTAACATAAGCCTTCAAATTGTTACATTATTTTGCTTAATTATGCTACTGTGAATTTATCCTGATAGATATGAGCCTATATTATTGGTGATAATATCAAAATTTAGGAAGAAACAATCCGTAGATTAGATGATAGAAGACTGATTTTTTTTCCAAGTACTAGGGATTGAACCCAGGGGCACTTTACTGCTGAGCTACATCCACAGCCCCTTTTATTTTTTATTTTGAGAGAGGGTCTCACTGAGTTGCTGGGGCTGGCCTCAAACTTGAGATCTTTCTGCCCCAGCCTCCCAAATTGCTGGGTTTACAGATGAATGCTACTGCACTTGGCCTAGCAGACTAATTTAATATATGATGCTCTATCTATAAAACTGAACATGAAATAGCTTAAAACATCTTAAAAGAAATTTCAGTGACAGGTAAGAAGGTATATAATATAAATTAGAGGGTCTGAATATCAAACATTAAGATTCTTCCTTGTTTATTTTTTTAAAAGCTTCTTAAATATGGATACCATGCAGAGTAGACACTATGTGTAATTTGTTATATATACGTAGAAAACGAGAGGTTGGTTATATTTTTTTTCGAATAGTAAGACATGGACCATATTGTTCTTTATTGTTTTCTATTATCTAAGTTTTCTCCTATGAATATGTCAGCTTTTATAAGTAGAACAGCAGTAGAAATTATTATTGCATAAACCTAACTGTGTTGTTAGTGACTGCTGTTAGTGCATCAAGGAAACAAAGGTGTTCTGTTTATTCCTATTATACTTTCCAAACATATACACACACACATGTACACATGCATATAAATGTGTCTGTATAGAGTATGGATGTTTGTGTTGTATGTCCATATTCATAAAAGAAATAAAATGTGCATTCATGAATTTATTTTTTGGCTAAATGTCATCTTAAACAGTATTAACCTACTTTCACTCCATGCACTTGTAATGAAAAAAATCAAGATATGAGATGACTTCTTTAGCTAGTGTCTAGGGAATGATGATAGTATAAAGGCATACTGGGCCACATTCTAAACATCTGCATTTAGCAAGAGATGTTACATGTCTTGTAGAAAAATCTAGTTCGTGATATGGTCCAAGTAAATTACAAATATAAAACAAATAACTTTTGAAAACCTATCATGTTCCTGGTACTTATTATAAATGATTTTACTTTTTTTTAATTTGTAAGATAGATATTAGTGTATTATGGGTGTAGAAAATAAACTCAGAGAGATCAAGTAACATACTAAGATCACACAGCTAATATATCAGCTGATATACTGGGGCTGGAATTTGAATCTAGTTCTCACCATAAAGACCATATTCTTTCCTTCTGCTGTTCTACAGAACCTTATAAGAAGACTATGCATTAAACAGAACCTTTCAGGGCAAATTACAAGAACTGAGAACTTGATGGAACTGATGTTTATCTATAATATACTATGTTTACATATTCTCACAGCCATAGACATACTCACTTTATTCATTTTCATTAAAATCCATCAAGTATACTAATTTTTAAAATATTGTATTTTTGATATGCACTTTTTAAATATTTTAAAATTCTCTGCATTTATCACATAAAAGAAGTGCCAATATCACTGGAAATAAAAGTTTAACTTTCAATAAGAAAAAATGGGTTTAAGTCATAATACTTTTGAATCAAAAGAGTTCTGAAGTTCATCAAGCTCCCTCACATTACAAATAAAAAAACTGAGGTCCAGAGAGGTGTAGTGTTTGGCTTAAGGTCACACAGTCAATTTGTGGCAGAGATAAGACAAGAACTTAAGCTTCCAGATTCCCCATGCAATGCTCTTTCCATTGCTGCTTTGCCAATCCTGCCTTTCCAATTCTGATAATTGCTTAATTATTAGCTCTGTCTGGTCTCATACTTAAAGAGATTTGAGGCAACTGAAATAGCACACATAGGAGAAGGTTAAAATTGCAAATAAGAAATAGGGGGAAACTATAAATTCAATAAATACGATGAAAACAAAATGTCTGCTACACATTTCTGTATGTTTGCCTTGTGGTAACTTGTTTGCTCACAGAAGCAGTACAAAAAAGCTATTTAAAACTAACTTGTTAAAAGACAGAAAAATGATAAAGAGAAGAATGAATAATAAGTCTAAAAGTTAATAAAAATATTTCCAGGTCCAGTCACAGGCTATTATACAATACAGTTCTTTTAAAGTCAGTCTTAAGACCTCCCTCCTTGGTGCCTATTTCTGGCACTGAATTAATCTTTGCAGAAAACAAAAATGCTGAGATTAATTGCTTTTAGTAAAGTGTACCAATATCATTACCACCTATTCCATCAATAGCCAGCACAGAGGTGTGCCATTTTTGAGAAGCCAAGATGAAGCCTCCTTACCTCTGGTTACAGAGCTGACAGGCAAAGCAGTCCAGGTGGTAGACATTGTCCTTAGCACGCATCACCATCTCAAAGGCAGGAATGAGCTTGCTACAGGCAGCACAGTTTCCTGTTACACCAAAAAGCCTACAACAATAAATAGGAGTTTTTTGTTGTTTTTGTTTTGTTTTTAACTAAGGGAAATCTGAGATTGTGAATAGAGGATACCAATATACCCCGTAAAGCTATCAATATAATGACTTATGAGATACACAAACGAGTTTTATCCTAGGTGCACACATAAATATTCTTCTGTAATATATACTCCATTGGCCTTTCTTGATGAAAATCACATCTTGTTTGGAAAGCAAAGGAAAAGGCAAATACATTAGGAAGTTTACATAACTGTACACAAACAGAAATCAACAGGGGTGAATTCACAGCAAAAAACCTACTTGTTGGAGTACATAGTAAACATAAAAGCAATGTAACTTTGATCTTAACATTGTATATTTGATATTTTAGTTGGAAAAGAAACCCATTTGAATGACTTGCCATTTTTCTGACATCTAGATTCTAAGAGGTTTGCCATTATTATTGAAATAACGTTTATGAACAAGCCATTTAAATAGTCAAAAAACCATGGATGTGCTTGTACCTTCTGGCCCTATACCATAGTTATAGCTGTGATTCTGTTATTCAGGTAGCGCATTAAAGTAAATGAGGCTGTAAACTATATATAGCTAGACCAGGAGTTCAAGCATAATATATTGTCAGAACCACTGAAATTGCCTGAGGGGGAAAAAAAGGTATTCTTTTAAAATCTTATTTGCTGTAGATACCTGAAAATGGTTATTGTAATGACCTAAAAAATAGGACAAAATAAAATGTCTTATCATTTCCTAGTGGGAAGAAATATTTTACTCATTTTCACTGGCAATATTTAAACCAAGTTCCTTCAAAGTTGTTAGTGGTGGTAAAGAATCACTGCAAATAATATTTCATGCATAGTAGTTAATGTACTTTTTAACTAGGAAGCAAACTAGATGAAAAACACTACATCTGCCAGTTTTCTTTTTTCTTCAACATCAGTCTGACAGGAGAAAAATATAATAGCTCTCATGGGAAAGACCAAATTAAAAGCAGTTCTAAACTAATGAATTCAAAGGTGCTATGGAGAAAACTCATTTTGGTTATAAAAATGTACTTTAAAAAATCTTAGCCTTTCATTTTATTGAATTTAAGGATTACGCACAAACGTGCAGAAGTATCTCTTCTTATTACTTTCTATATACTCTGAAGATAAGTCTTTGCTTAAGGCATGCATATTCATTTTCAAGTTCATAACTATTTCCTCTTACCAGGCTAATGACAATGGTTGGACAGAGTTGTAAGAGGGGTGTCTACGTGTCTGACAAAATGTACAATAAATGTTCTGCTTGTGATTTTGTGAGACTGTCTCTTGAAAAACATAGGCCTCTTGAGGGTAGAAACTGCAAACGCTTTCTAAACAGTTTTGGAGCACAACTTGAACACTTGATAAAAAGTACGCAAGGTTTATATTCAAGAAGATTAAATTCAAAATTCTTGGACACTTATCTTCCTGAGAGAATTAGAAAAATCTTTAAATATTTCTAACTTAAGGAACAGAACTCAAATAACTTTTATGTCCTAAATTTACAATCCATATTTTGAAAAATATTTTTTTCTTGCAAAAGAACTTCGTGGAAAATATAATATTTTGCAGTCTCCTGCTGGCATCATTAAAAATGAAATCATCACAAACTAAAGTTTTTCATCCCATTCTTCTGTGAGACGAATTTTTTCATTCATTTTAACACTTCACATTTACTTTTGAGTGTACTTCACACCATCTCTTCAGGAGTCACGGCACTTATGTGTGCCATTTGTTTCTTCTGTTTATGATTTTTGAGAAAGAAAAAAAACACAAAAGTTCTTTATTCCATGAATATAGATATATTTGTGGATATAAAATCTGGTTAATATGAGATAAAGCCATTGTTAAGAATTACCCAGTTTGCACTTACCTAATAAACATACACACACAATGCCATTTTGAAATTCTGGACATAGTTTCCCCCAATTTCAATTGCTCTCGCTAGCTGAGCATTTATCAGCTACCTGATTAGAATTTGTTTCCACACAAACCATTGATCATCAGCCTATTACTAGGCAAATGACAGTTAATTACCCACTACATTAACCACTGGGACCTGAGACCTGCTTCTGCTGCCATCAGTCAACATGATAAATGTGGCAAGTTCAGTAATGCATGGCCAGCCCTGAGCTGCCTGCTATACTGTGAACAACCCTCAATCTCACTTCCAGGCCCAGGAAAATCTATGGCAATCTGCATAATTACAAGCTCTGGGTTAATAACAGACAAATGATTTGTTGCATCTAAACAAAGTCCTTGGAATGGTCCAGGTCTCTGGTGGCTGCCCGTACGGCGCACTGCCACTAGTATACTTTCCACTACAATGTGCACAAAATAGTTCTCTGACGTTATAGCCTTCCAATTTGTTGCCCTCCAATTTATGGATTCTGCATATGTGATTTTTAATCATTAAAGGACTCTTGAAGCAATATTATCTTAATTATTCTCTGCTGTAACCAGGGAATTAGGCTTCAGATAAAATTTTCTTCTTCCATGCACTTTCCCTGCCTCGCTGGAGGCTCCATCAGTTTCCATCTACACCTGGACTCTGAAATCCTAATGATGAATTATTGCCCCTTTTCCTAAGAGGGCGAACCTTACAAGGGAACATTTTACCGAACTGTCAGCTCACAGACTGAGTGCGGAGATGTGGAAATCTGATCTAATTTACTGCAAAACGATGCATTTGTTAGACTTTTCCCTCAGTTTTGTCCAAGGATCAAGAGATCATTCCACAGCCACATTCGTGTTCTCGTTTTTCTCAGGGGGGCAAACCTAATATTCCCAGGGCAAGGAAACAAAGTAATATTTTTATAAAATGGGGTTTGAGGATGTATAATATTATCCTTTGATTCCCAAACATGCCATTTGGATTCTCAGGCAAAAAGAATAATCATATATGTCAACTAAGCTTAAGGAATGCTTAAAGTCCTCATTCATAAGATTTTGTTGTTGTTGTTCAGATGTGTCCAAGAAATATTCAAGAAGAGTCTCTTAATTACCTAATTCATTTCGACTATTCACAATCCTGCAAATCTTGTAACCCCTTCTCTGCTCTGTTCACTCCCATACTCGTTTAGAGGATAACATGGATCCACTTTTCCATTTAAGCTAGAAAGCTCTGTGAGCTCTTGTTTGTAGTACTTACACAGTCTTATCTCCTACCTAAGAGGAGAGCCTAAGAGCTCTTATTGGTACACCGGGATAGACAAAGCTTTATTTAAAAATATGTCATTTTGAAATCTGGACCTAAGTTAATCATAGCACACCAGCTCCTAACTTTATGGTAAGGGGGAAAAATAAGCTCATTGATCCATTTTGCTCATTTTAAGATGTCTTGTAGATTTTTAAAGCATTCCAATTGATGGGCTAGATTGTCCCCTACTACTTATGTTCACAATAATCTTTAATTAATATGACTTTTATCTTATTTCCAGCACACCACTAAAAGCAGATTTACCATATAAAAGGAGACAAGTATCACTGATATAATATCAGTGATAATTACTATTTATAGGAATCCCAAAAGATGACTCTAACCCTTTTCCATTTCATTTTTGCTTCCACTACTTGGTCTTGACTATCTAAAAACAGATATGAAGATAAAAACCAAACAGACAACTTTCTTATGGAAGAACTGAGCTTATCTGTCTACTACACCTCCCACACTGCAATGAGTATGTACAGAGAAATATTAAGTTTTGTATATGCGTGGCATAGCAAGAACTAAGACAATACATGCTTGTATTTTTTAAAGGCACCCAGAAAATTTTGTGATTTTACTAAATGTTCAACAGCTTTGATAATATAGTCATAAATCAGATAAACACTGTATGCTATAGTGAATATCCATTTCCAAAGTTCCTGGGGGTGAGAGACAGAAAAACTCAAGACACATAATCATTTAACATAGCAATAATAAATATGGTTTACTACAGGCATTGGGGCAAAATGAGTGTTCATTGTATTAGTGTCTTTTGTTTCATAGCACCAGATGTTTCTATAGATTTTTTTAACCAGGTCAGTGGCTCAAGTCACTAAATCAAATTCCCCCAAGCTATGGAAAGCATAGTATTTGACTCAAATTAATTTATTATTTGGGGAAAAACGCACAAATAAATACCATTGTAGTAAGCCTTGATTCTGAATAAAGATCATTTTTTTTCCTCTACTCAAGCAGTCCTCTAGTGACTTAAATACATATAACAGTAAATATTTGTTTTAATATTAAAGCTAAGGCTAGTTATCATATCTATATACATATGTACACATTATATACGTCGGGGAGAAATAGAGAAAAATGAAAGAGAGAGAGAGAGATCTCTGTATCTGTGTAGAATAACCAGAGATGAACAGAGAAAGAAAAGTTGGGGTTTCCAAGAATGTGAAATTGCAACCATTTGAAAAGATCTTTAACTTTGACTGCTGGCTGGTGAAGTTTTATTGAATATGCGATGTGGGAAGGAATGGAACATTTTCACAGATTGAGAAGGACAATTGCTTTTTTTGTCTATTACAAATATACTTTTCATCTCCTCTCCCACTTCTCTTTTTAAACCAAGGGAGGCAGTGATAGAAAATGAGAACATTTTAAATATTCCAATCTTTTGTTTCAAACTTAAAAAGCTCACCCATTACAAGGCTGAAGAGAGTGGATCCTATTATTCCCTCTCTCCATGGGTCTTAGCAAGTGTTCCACTGTCAGAGGGAGAGAGAGAGGGATATCATGTAGGTGTTAAAGAGAGTAAAAAAGAAAACACTACATACTTAAAAACATACAGAAGAAAACACAAGACATGTTTCAGGTGAGTTTGACCAATGTTCCTGTTTCAGTTAAAATTACCCAGGACTTCAGGATACATTTGTGCTCAGAGAGGAGTCTGAATTAAGATAGAAGAATTAAAAACTTGACCATATTTTAAAGGAATGAGATATAGCTCCTGTTTCAAAGAAACCTAGTAATTATTCATTTCATAATTATTTTAATTGTATGTTATCAGCCCTAATTTATCTTAAATTTGGTCTTTGGTCTGATTTTTTTTAATGAAGATATAGGGATCATTCCAAACATAAACATATAAGCCATTTACTGAAAACTTAATATATATATTTATTAAAATATATGTATAGTATATATGTATATTCTTTCTCTCTTTAAACACACCACACACACACACACACACACACACACGTTACATTTTAAAGGAAAAAGAAAGGAGGATAAGTAAAAACAAGTTCAACTTACTAATTACCTAACTAATTTTAGGAAGAACTACCAAAGCCCATACTATATAATTGTATGTCTATATTTTAAAAAATACAACTTGCTATTCAAATTCTGTAGTTCATATTACTAAGAGAACATTCAGGTTCAATGAAGCAAGAAAGCAGATGCCCACTATGTTCCAGGTACATAGTGAGAGAGGTCAAGATGAATATGAGGGAGTGCTGCCAAGGAGCCAGGGAGGTGGACAGTGCAGGGGCACTGTGCAAGAAAACAGCTGTGCAATTAGGTAAGCATGGTGAGTTCCTCTGTAGGTCTGTGCTGCAGCACCAGGCAGAAAGGTCTTCCATAGGTGGAGACCTGGGAGGAGCTAGCAGAAAGTAATCTACCTTGGACTGATGTTAGAGGCTAAGCAGAAGCCTGGACATGGTCAAGATTTGGGTTTATTTATGGAATTTGTTTTAAATGGTAATGTGATAGCAGTCTCTTAGGCAGAGGTTAAGTGAGTAAGGGAGCCAGGCAGCCTGGATACATGAGGTTCCATGTTCGATGCACTCATATTTTAGGGATATTCTCAGAATGCTGTCCCTCTCCAGCCCCTGGCAAATTTCCACTCTTCCTTGAGTCAGACAGTATAGCATTAGGCAGCAAGAAGCAGCATTAGCAAAACCAACTCAGAGGGCTAACTAGCACCATCTGCTACTCACTGGTTGGACTTGCTGAGTATCACTTCATGACCCAACCCATTTTGAACAATAAAAACATGGTGGAGGACCATAAAATTATAGGTTAAAAGTTATTCCTGACCTGGTAGTATGGAGATTTAACCTTCTGGGTTTTTATTTTATTTCATTCAATTTTATAGTTTTGCAGAATTCTTGAGATCTAGATTTAGTACTATGTTGGCAAAACAGAAAATTAAAAGGTCATGCTCCAGGCCTGGGGATGAATCTCTGTGGTAGAGGGACTGTCCAGCATGCATAACGTTTTGGGTTTCATACCCAGCACTGCAAAATAATTAAAAATAAATAAATACATGAAAAGAATGCTCAAGGTTAAGAAAGATTTTGATGAAAGTCAATGCCAATTTGGTATTGTCTATGTATTGTCTGTGAAAGTAAGGAAAAAACTTAAGGAATATTCTAGAAAGACCTGAGATAGTACACTCCATGCCATTTTGAGACTTTTAAGTTTTACCCTGATTTCTCGCACTTCCAGTCAACTCATGCACCAAGCTTACTTCCTGTCCCCTGGCTGTCTGTAGTTGGGCTGGCTGGTCGGGCATCCACCAGCCACATGTGGCCAATGACCTCTGGACATGTGGCTGATCTGAAGTGAGAGATGGTCCAATTGTGGCATACTACACATCAGATTTCAGGCTTCACACAGAAAAGTGAAATATTTCCTGAATAATTTTTTTAACCTTGGTTATCTATAGAGATTATAATCTATATTATATTATTATTATTTATTGAGTAAAATGTTTTAAGAATTAATTTTTCCTTTTGTTAATATATAGATCATGTCCTATTTTTAATGGGCAGTGTGGGTCTATAGACTGAATTTTCCATATACTTCTGGATACATGACAATTACAACTTTCAAACAATAGAGATCCATAATTTTCTGACTGGCATCTATCCTAGAAATCTTCCTTTAGTGTTCTATACTTAAAACTAGAAAACAAAAGTTATAGGACAGAGACATTTTATTCTACCATGAACTTTATAATGGGTATGCTAATAATATGAATCATTATAACTCACTCATAATCTGAAATAGATGACAATGCCCTACCTATTTTTCCAGTTGCCAGCTTACTCAGTATTAATTCCTTTTTAAACTTAACTATTTTCAGCTGCATAGAGATAGCTACCAGACCATATGTAAAGAAAAATGGGTTGATACTTGAGCAACTGGCCCTATCTTAGCCCTACTACAAAGAGCAGGGAAAAAAGAACCTCATGTTCATCCACAGAACTTTGCACAATTATTAGGTACCAGAGCTGGAGGAAGAACCTAACTCTCCTTACCCAAAATCTGGTCCTTTTCTCAATGTGCTTGTTTATTTTGTTGTTTCCCTGTAAAAATAGGGAAAGATGGTGCTGTTTGGATAAAAGTCTCCAGGTTTCTGATGTAGCAGAGGGTAATGGCTGATTTACATAGAACCATCATTTTTTTTTTTTCTTTCCACATCTGGCTCTGTTAAAAGTTGCCAAAAGTGTTAAATGTTATACTTTCACTTTTAACGAATAATTGTCAATGTCTTCTCATACCCATTTTCTAAAGCCTTATGAGCAGGTGTTAGAGCTATTTATGATCAGCACAGCAGTCTACTGGGAGAAGCTATTCAGAGAAAAGTAAAATTGAATATTATCCCCTCAACATTTGGTGAGGATAATACTTCTGGGCAAATATGGCAATTGTACCAACATTTCATAGAATCACAGAATCTTACATCTCACAAGATTTCTGTAGCTAGAACAAAAGAAACATGTCAAGCTTGCTCTTCATTGTTGTGATATTTAAAAGGCAAGATTTTTCAAATGTTAAAATGAAAAAAACCCACGAAACAGGAAAGTCAAGGATAACACATATGAAGTAAAACTAGGAATAGAATTTTAGAATAATAGACACATATTTTATGTCATCACCATATAATCGACACTTGAATGTTAGGATAATTTTATAATGAAGAGAAGGACAACCAGCAATGATATGGACAATATTATGGACATAAAAACGTATGATTATTTTTACAGATATTGTGGGCAATTTAGTTTTTATATATCTCTCCTTTGATATAAGGGAGGAAGTGGCTGGTAGATTGAAATAAATTCTGGCCTGGTTTCAGCCACAGTATAATAAATGCTAATTGGAAAATGGTTTATACAATTTTATAATAAAAGCTTTTAATAATTTTTTTTTAAAGTGGTAGTCTATTCTATCAAGTGTTTCAGAAAGCTGTGTCTACATAAAATTGAATAGGTCTTTCTGGGTGGGAACTTTTAAAGTAAGTAACATTTTCCTAAAAATCAGCATCAAACTCTTTTGATATCTGTACATACTTTTACAGGCCCATAATTACCTTCTTTTTTTATATTTCTTTTTCACACTTTTCTTTCCATGCACTATATATAAAAGTGAACAAGGAAGTTTGGAGAGAGGAACCTTATTTCAAAAATACTGTTTTTACCCATCACATAACTAACTAATGAACTTCAGATAATTGAACATTTCAATAGGAAAGTAAAAAAGAGGGGAAAAAGCATTTACAGGAAGGTGAAGAAGGTCATTAACAGTTGGGAACGAATCCTGGGAAAGACCATTACTCTGACCTTTGTCAAATAAGCCAGGTAATATTTTCATGTGTCAACCTCGTGGTTGTTCATTCAGGCACTGACATAGGATCAGGGAAGCTCCACTGTGAAACAACAAGGAGGTGATCACTGAGTAATCCGAACCCCAGCACAAAGCTAAATGTATCTTTATATGCAGGATTATGAAGCCTCAGTGACAGTAATGGCTGATTACTTGTAAAAAGGCAACAAATCACTTATCTTGCCTAAGCGAGGCAATTGTTTACTCTTGAAGCTAGCCAGTAAAATTCCAACAAACATTTCTTCTAGGATTAATTAGTGTGACTAATTTCAGAGAAAAAGTGCTATGTAAGAGAACAGGCACCTATTAAGGACATATTAGAATTTAACTTCAAGTTTTATTTAAATCTTGTACATTACTTTAAAGAAATTCTTAGTGTTTTAAGGTAAGTGGCAGGATTTAAGATTGTATTAAATTCACTTAAGAAAAGGGAGACAAAATGTTATCACAGATATTTATCCTTATTTTTAACTAAGGATATTATATTATGGATGTTTCAGAGTCTATTTGAGTTTCAAATTCCATCAACAAGTAGAATTTCACCAAAAGATTCATGAAACATATCTTATTTCTTTTGTTAAATATTTCTGTGAAGCAAATTTAACACCTGACACTACTTACCTCTTATTATTTTAACAAATAACGGTTCTTAAATTCTTTAAGAGGGGATGGGATGCGGCTCTATGGTTGAGTGTGCCTCACATGCTCTAGGCCTTGGGTTCAATCCCCTCTGCCACACACACACACACACACACACACACACACACACACATGCACATTAAGAAAGGGCTCTCAATGCTATCACCTAAAAAAAATAATTTAAGGGTTAAATATCTGTAACTATAAGTGATAGCAAGGACAGCCAGGCATCACCATTTTTCCCAGGTCAAGTCTGGAGAAGTGCTGTTGTTTGGTCTATAGTAGTGCTGTCTTTGTCAAAAATGTTCTGAGTCCCATAGAAAATTATATGGCAATGTAATAATAGTCAGAAATCAAGTAGAATTCAGGCAATTCAAAAATTTCTGTTCCTTTTTCCTTCACAGAGCTTCAAAGAGCTAATAGGCAGATTCAACTAAATATGCTTTAGAGGTTTTTATATATTTTAAAAATTCTTTTTCTTTATTCTAATTAAAGTATAATTGAATTATTCAGGTAAAAACTAATTTGGAGAATTTAACTTGTCAGGCTGAATTTTTTAAATTCCTTCAAAACCCAGTTAACGGGAAAGGTATACACCTTTTATTCCACATGGGTTAGTTTTAAAAATATGTATGTTTTAAATTTGTGAATCCTTTAAGGGAACTTCACAGAGCCTAAAGTAGAATTTAGACTAGTTATCCAAATAAAGCCATGAAAGCAATTGTTTGTAGGATTAGGTAAATCTCTTTTTGGAGTAAGATATTAACAAAATTACAGAGACTCAAAAAGACAAAATGGTTTTGTAGGGAAAAAATGTACAATTAATTAATTAGTATTAGTTTTTTAAAGCTGATGTTTTCCATAGCAAATAACTACAGCACTCAATACAATATTATGGAGAAGAAATGTTAAAATAAAATTTTATATAGCAAAAGTATACAAAACAGAATTACAAATCAAACCTGTGGATTGCACATTTATACATACACATGACAGTATTGTTCACAACCATTCACAGTATTTTTTTTGCATAGTTTTCAAACATTTTTGTATAGCTTTCAAACATTTTCTTTCTACAAAATGCTACTTTCATAGTATTAACCTAATTTTGGAATGTGTATGTATTTTCTTTATTTAAAAATCATAGCTATTAAGTATTTCCTTTGTTGTGTCAACTTTAGGACTTATTATATGAAATATGTCTTAGGAATTGCTATGCTACAGTGGCTAGAATTTTAAAGTCCTTAAGCAGATCTAAAATTGAATGTCAAACCTTTCATAAATAGACTGGGGTATATAAATAATATCAATATCTATATCCAACTTCCAACTTGTAAAATACACCTATTTCAGTTATCTCTGGAACCATACATATATTATTAACCATATAACACTCTGCTCAGTGTCAATAAATATTTTTGTAAGAAACTAAAGCAAACCACTTTGGGCAAAACTGTTCAAGGAACACAGAATAATTCACTCTAAGAATGTTATGTTAAGGCTGATCTGCTAAAATGTTTGAAATGAATTCATTCATCTAATTTTCCAACATTGTAATAATAGCAAATGAATAGGAAAACAGGTGATCAAAATAGGAAATAATAAATATGAAAGTAATGCTTGAAAATGCAGATGCTTCTCTGAGTAGTACAATTCTCAATATATGAGAATTCTATAAGTTTTTATTATGTTTTTCTCTATATAGATACATTTTGTGAAAGACAAAAATATTTCTTGTATTAAATTTGTGAATCAGTCATTTCTTCAAATCATGAATAGGAAAAAATCACATTAAATATATTTCAACATATATTCATAAATGCCCATAACAAAAACCTCATATTAGCACTTATTATTCATGTAAATGTTATCTGAGGTTAAGGGAGGAAATATTGAATAAGGCAGTAATAATTTAAAAATCATTAGTGAATGAAGTCAGACATAGTGGAAACAAAGCTTTTGAACTCAGACACATTGAATATAGAAAAATGAGGCATTGAAATCATTTGACAGCTGAAATTTACTGGTAACCACAGACCCTGAAAAGACAACTTAAAAGACATTTGAACGTGTGTGTGCATGTCTCTCTATGAGCTTGTGTGTCCACATGTATAAATAAAGTACTAACCTACTAGTTATCTCTTTTTACTCTCAGCCTGTCAAAAAAACCTGTCAGCTGCAAAGGCGATAAGGGGGGCAGTTTAAAGAAGATACTGGAGCCTTAAGCTTCTTAATGTGCCAAGAATCAATCCCATGAAAGCAAACAACTTGAAAAAGGGTTATATGTATTTAGGAAATCTCTAAGGCTCCCTGCCCACTCTGCTAGGGAGCCCGAGCTGGTGCTCAAGTTTTCTCACCCTAATGACCCCTGAAGCAGCCCTGAGAGATTGCAAAACAAGGCCGTTACACAAGGCAGCTTGCTAATTGAGAAGTTGATCGGGGTAGAGAAATCCTGCTTTACCACGTTAAGTGTCGAAATCAAGCATGACTAGATTGACGTCGCCAAATCACCGTCTGGAGGCCACTCCACGCCAGGAGCAGCAGGGCTTTTCACACCTGATAGGCCCTCACTCTATCTACATCAAGTCACATTAAGAAAGGAATGTATTACGGACCTGGAGCCTGCGCCCCTAAGAGCATTACTCCACTGCCTAATTGCTGCTTCTCCGCTTCCCTGAAGTAACAAATGGGTCCATGTGGCAGATCTGCTGCTTACCTGTCCCTTTTGGAAACCAGCCCCCTTCCAACCACTCTGCGGGATTTGCTCTATCACAGAAATGTAACAACGCAAAATCCCAGAATAAGAGGAAGACAGTAGGGTTAGATATTTTGTATTACATATCTCAATCACATTGCTATGTATCTCAATCACATTGATTGAGATAAATTCCAGGATCCTCAGAACATTTTATAAAAGCACAGCTCCTTTAGAGATCTTTTTATGAAGTTGCAGATGCATGATGTATGATCAATGAAAACGCCTGGCCCGTGGGTAGTGATTTAGACCCCGTACACCGAGCAGAGAGAAGAGACCTTCTGCTTTGAACTTTGGGTCCCCAGTCACGGATTTGCAGCTCTCCAACCTAAAATCTCCTGTGACAGATGGCAAAATAGATATTCCTGACAGCCTAGACTGGCAGCCTAATATTACTTGGTATTTTTTTTCCTATACTCTATCTCTGACAGGTTCAAAGCACTTAACCAACAATGCATTTTAGACAAGAGGATAAAACCTGAATTAGGAACTTTTCCTTTATTTCTACCACTTCTTTTGTTTTAAATTTCAGTTTTCTTCCTGACACAGAGGAGGTGATTCCTATCTGTCCTCTTTTAACTAACTAGGAGGCACACAGAGGAGGAAATGGCTTGCTTCCAACTGCAAATGTTTTATTGGTCATTAGAAAAGAAATTCATATGTAAGTTTATAAGAGAACAATTAATCCTTACCATACCTATGGAGAGGTGGTTGGTGGCCTCCATTTACAGGAAGGGAAACTAAGGCACTGAGGTATCAGTGACTCACTTAAGATCTCGTAGTTATTCACAGCACTGATGGAAGCGTAGCCAGCCCTGCTTATTCCATATGGGACTACCCCTCTTACCCTTAATCGAAGTATGATACATACTGTGACAAGGCAGTAAGAGAAAGAAACAACCAAACACACACAAGAGAAAAGGTATTTCCCTCCCGAAGCAAAGATGACAGGGAAATCCATATTAGGATATAAGCCAAAAGCTACCGACTTCTAAGTTATAATCTAAACTTCCCATTGTTGTCTTTCCTATTTTTATAAAAAGCTCAACCTGTCTTGTGTTGCTCTCAAAGTGAATAAGTAAACCCACATGTATAAAACCCCTACTAAAATGGAGGCTTTACTTATTTTTGCAAAAGATAAGCATAAGTTTAATTTTCACACATGAAAGGTAAGGCTGTCTATGAGGCATTTTTAATGGAAAAACCAAGTAACAGTCTAAGGCCTTTCTGATAATTACACATCAGCAAATTAGACAGATCAGTCAAAAGATTTTCCTGTGCTTACATTTTAAAGAAACATATCGAATCAATATCAATATGAAATCTGGTCAATTATGTAAAGGGCTTAGCGCAGAAGAGCTAATGTTTATTGAGCTCTGTCTGTCTACCAGGCATTATTCTAAGCCTTTTCAATGGGTTATCTCATTAATCCTTGCAACAGCTGACTCCAGGTGGCAGCATATTCTCCCATTTTATGGATAGGGGAAATGAGGACAATTAAGTACCCTGCCCTGGGTCACACAGATGGTCATAGGAGAGCTGGATTCTACACACCGAGGCCTTTAGAAACCCTTCTGAACTAAACCCAGCAAAAAAAAAAAAAAAAAAAAAAAAAGACTTGAAGAGGCAATTCACAACTACCACCTCTTGAAGATTTCTTGTCATTTCCTGTCCTCTAGGAAATGCCTATATTTAAAGCTAAAATGTGTTTCTCTAGACCTTCTACCTAATGGGGACTTACCGAACAAGTCTAGTTTTCTTACACATAACAGCCTTCTCTTCTGTAGGCAACAGTACCCTCCCTTCTACCTAGGTTCTTTCAATGGCAAAATGAAAATGTAAGTCTTTCAAACCAGAGATCCCAAGTTCATCTTTGATTGCTCAGACCCCCAAATTTAACCCTGTTGCTTTCTCAAAAGATAAGGTACCCTCTTGTGTTATTCTTAGTTACCTACCTCTACTGCCTATCACTTTCCCTTGCAGGCAGGCCAAAATCTCCCAGCTGAACATCTTTTCTATCAGCCTATTGTGCCCAATTTGGAAGCCAGTAACCTTTCTAAAAGACACATCCAATTTGTTGTTCTTGCTTATCACCTTCTATAGCTCCCCACTCTGTACAGGATACAAACATAGAAGCATGAAATGTCCATGCAACTGGTCCCAGTCTTTCTGTCTTCTATCCCACTGCAGTGCTTCTCTCCCAACATGCTCCTTTTTCCCTGGAGTCACCCCTACTTTCATGCCTCATGTCCAACCTGTTGAGCCTCAAGTAACTCTATTCTTCCCAGAAAACACCACACTAATCCTTTTCCATACTGTGTTCAAATGTTGCAGGATATATGAATCCACTCCTTAAGGCAGAATGAAGAGCACTTTCCTTTAGATATCTAAGCACTCGTTTTTATATACTACATTGATCTTTCAAAATTTAAATCAGCTATGTCTGTTTGTCTCTTTTGATAATAAGCTTCCGGAGAGCTTGCTCTCTCATTTACCTAGCACCTAAGACATGTAATATTCATGTACCACCATATTAGAATTACAGAGTAGGGATATAACTAGAAATTAATACCCTTCTCTTGTCAACTGAATAGATTTCATATAGGGATTTCACTTATCCCCTCTAGATCAGTACCACCTATTTTTAAATCCCATTTTGAACTCAGTGTATTAAAGACATAAGATCTGTAGGTGGAAGTAAAAAATGAAGTATTTAG
The DNA here is from genome assembly GCF_001458135.2 of Marmota marmota marmota. NCBI lineage: Eukaryota > Metazoa > Chordata > Mammalia > Rodentia > Sciuridae > Marmota > Marmota marmota. The sequence goes on from NW_026000169.1 coordinate 4,873,331, forward strand.
AAGCTGTTACAAAGAAATCAGCACACCACCCTCCCCATGTCTCTTCCTGAACTATCTCTTTGAGACATAACCCCATAAGTCACACTGAGTAAGGCACCAAAAACTTCTTAGGACACATCATCATGCACATCTGAAACTGCACAAATTAGGTATTTGATCACATTCAAGATGGTTTGGGTACCAACACATCAGAACTCTAATATTACAGCTGCAGAAAACTTGTGACTAGGATCATCTGTCCCATTTTATCTGATAATAATAGCTCTTTACCTTCATTACCTCATTACTCCAAAGAATTAGCAAACTGCATAAATATGACATTACATATTTAAATTGGGCAGGAAGCTTGGAAGGTGTATCATTATCATTCTGAATGCTGGAAGGAAGAAAACTGTATTCTCAAGATACACCTCCCAAACTGCATCTCTTATTCTCAGGACCATCTCTTACTGGAATCTCCCATGAAGCCTTTCTAAATAAGCTTCTTTATTAAAATCACATCTCTCTAACCAGATGGCAATTATTCTTTGTTATTTTTATTATATATATGGTCATTTTATTGCACTCATGAAGCATCTCTAAATATTTTATTCTACCACGTTTCCTCCTTTGGTTCTTCAGTCAATATTGATTAAGGACCTATTTATTATCTGCCATATTTTCTCCTAGATGCTAGGTATAGTAATACAAAAGGATACTTTCCTGTCCTCAAAATATTTGCAGTCTAGTGCTAAAGAGGTAGACAATTAAGCATGAAAACAAACACAAAGTATATTTTCTTTGTGTGCAAATGTTTCTGCACAAGTCTAGAAAAGGATTTTTCCTTAAAGCCTAATTTCCTCATATTACTTACCTGGTCAATAACTTACAATGGCTCCGTATGATTCACATAATATTATTACAACTGCCCAGAATGGCTCTCTAGAGAGAATCTACAGGACCTTCTCAATGAGCCACTTGGTAGTGGTTGCCATATTTAGGATTCACAAATATTACATAGGACATAATTTGACCCAAATATTTTATCAGAAATTTGAATTTAAGTAGTTACCCTTCACTGTCTGGCAACTCAACATTGGATTTTCCCAACCCTTTGCCTCATTGTTAATTACAATGTTCTGTAGGGCTCAGAGGCAGCTACCTCCATCTCAATTGTATTCTCCCCTCATACCTCACACCAACCTCATCTCCTCCCAGATGTCTCCCTATGCAACAGATACTATGCTTTCCTTTGAACTCTTGGAGTTTAATTAGAAAATGTTAAGTAAGTATCTAAAATGACAGTACTGCAATTTTCTCAAATTCATGTACCATAAATACCTGGGGGACTCAAAGAGAATTATTTTTTTCTTCCAGAAGTTATATAAACCATGCAAGTTGGTGAAATATAGTTTTTTATCTAGTTCACCTGAGTAATATAAAAATTCACAATAACTTCATCTTCGTTAAATGGAGAGGAGGAAGAATGGTGGGAGTTAGGTAGAAGGGTTGAAAAACAACAAGGGAGGAAGTGGTTGTGATCTCCTTGACACAGCACCATCTCAACCTGGCCTAGGCTCATGTCTGACCCTAAGCTTCAACCATTTCAGAGGGCTACAATTAGAATCATGTTAGTTCACTAAAGGGCCGTACTCAAGAGTTTATAGTTAAATGCTTAATAAAGTCTCATTGAAATAAAAAAAAAAAAGATCAGCTAGGCACTGTGATGCATGCTTATAGTCCCAGTGACTTGGGAGGTTGAGGAGAGAGGATCACAAGTTCAGGGCCAGTTCATGCAACTTAGTGAGATCCTGTCTCAAAATAAAATAAAAAGGGCTGGAGATACATCAGTGGTAGAATGTCCCTGGGTTCAATCCCCAGTACCACAAAAAAAGAAAACGATAAAAATCCTTTATTCTAATTAAATTGTTAAGGGATAATATACTACACTCATACACACTCTTGACAGAATATATCATTGCAAATAGGTGACCTTTTCCAACCCAGACACTCTCCAGAGCCTAGTTTCAAAAAAGGCATTGACAATAAAGGTCATAAACTTCCATAGGGATATTTTTTGAAAAGGGAACAAAATGTTTTCTCTTTTAGCATTAAATTATATATATTCCCTTAGAAACACATTAATTAGATATTTAGGGTAACCATCATGAAATGATTTGGCTGTTTTCCAACAGACTTAAGATACCAAGAACAAAGAATTGTCCAATTTTCTCTATTTGTTCTGAACAGTATTAGCTGAAAAATAATAGGTGTGCTTCATAGAAAGCTGTTTGGTAAGCCTCGAAAGAGAACTAAAATCCAATGTGTCTGATACCACTGATGAATGACAAGCTTCCTGGTAGGTACTATATAGCCTCCCAGGTTGGCATTTAATTGACTGATAATTTAATGACAATATACCAATAACTTAAAAGGGTGAGACAGGTATATAAGGGAATAGTTCCCTTGCTTCTCATTATCAGCATATGGCTTAAGGATTGGAATTTTCTTTTTTAGAATCTTGCACTAACCTTAGCCATTAGGTAATGATCAGGACTCTAAATATAGACCACCTTGCTGGAAACTTCCAACTTAAAAGGTACTCAGTAGAAAGAGACTGAGGTTGCCCTTCTCTTTATCTCTCACCTATCCTACTAGGCACTCAGTATAAATTTAACAAATTTTTACCTTGCACTCTCAGTAGGAGTATTTCAGTGTTAACCTAAAGATTTCTGTTGCCTAGCAAGAGTTATATGTTATAGAAAAATGATGGAGTAATGATAGAATAATTTTACAACCTGTAATGAAATTACTGAGTTAGATAATGATGATCAGTTGTTATTTAAACCCATAAGGCTGAATGGTCAATGGGGAACAGACATTTACTAGTCAGTATTCAAGTAACAATGAACATAATAGTTTGTAGTCACAAAGAGAAAAGTGTAACTGTACAAAAGTAGAGTAGGATCATTTTATGGCATCCAGTAATCAACTTTAATGTCAATAGGAATGAGAGAACACTTACATGTTTCCTAATGTGATGTAGTGTGACAAAGACATCATTTATCATGCATGCTAAAAAAAAAAAAAAAAACATGTACACTTAAATTTAACTGAGCCCTTAGAGCAAATTCTGTTTTAGTGAGAAAACTAGGGATTCAAGGAACAAGATTGCCAACACCACAAGAATGTAACTATCAAATGTGAAGGGTAGAACATTCTATAGGACGAGTTCTATAGACCTTTAATAAGTGAATGTCATGAAAATAGTACTAGTCAAGATGAAAAGGCACAGTTGACATAACAATCAAATATGTTTGGAATGGATGGTGATGTGAAAAGTCTGTTTTGAAGAATGTTTCTGGGAACAAGTAAAAAATCTGACTATGGATTAGAAAATTTTTGCCTCTATGACAAGAAGTAGATTATAGACTAAAAAGACCAGGTTACAAACAGTAGGGAAAATATAATCTTAAGTGGAAAAAAACACATAGATGTGTCTAAATATAGGCAGAAAACAGCTAAAATGATAAATAATTAAACATTAGTAGGATCTGGAAGGATTATGATTTCTTCACTTTTGCTTATCTATACTTTTAAATTTTCTGCAAAGTACTTTTACTTTTTGTAATAAACCCTATTGAATTTAATGATAGAAAATACAGAATTGAACATCCAGAAATGACAGTTGTTAAAATTTTGTCTAGTTTGTTTTAAATCCACTATTAAAAAATATATTGTTTACTGAATGCACTAAATAAAATATGGTCATTCAGTCTTCCTTCAAGCTTCTGTTTACTGTGCCACCCTCTACTCAAAGTTTCTGATGAAATTCTAGCCACTGACAAAGTTTTCTAACCTACAATTAATGAACATTATAAGGACTTAGGTCAAGCAAAGCACTTGTTATCTTGAGAAAAAAGTGCATCAGTACATGGATTTGAGTGCTTAACAATTCAATTGGAGGTTACAGGCCCACTCTAGGTGGTCTGGGGAGTGGGTCTTCTGGAGCCAAGTGCTCACTCTTTAGACACAAAATTTCAGCTCATGAGAATGGATTCTAGAGGTGCATTGTCTAGAATTTAATCCTATACTCCACAATTTATACCTGTGGAACTTGGACTAAATGACTTAATCACTCTAAGTCTCAGTGTCTTCATCTTTAAAATGGGTTTAATAATTCTCATGGACTGCACTACATTTTTTCTTTAAAGAATTAATTCCTCATAAATAGTACTAAAATATAATAGTCTTTTCCCCTGGCCCAATTTTTTTTGGTTTCCATTTTACAGTGCCGGGCATTGAACCCAGTCCCTTGTGCATGCTAGGAAAGTACTCTACCACTGAACTACAACCCTAATTTCATTTTGAGACAGATTCTGGCCTCAAACTGGCAATCTTCCTGCCTCAGCCTCCTGAGTAGCTGGGATTAAGGGTGAGCTGTCATGCCCAGTTCTTTTCTTCCATTCTTTTTTGGAGTCCCAGTCTCTACAATAGTACATGTTAAAAAGTAAATCCTCACAAAATATTTGCTATCATCTAAACCTCATTCTGTTGAATAAATTACTCAATGTTAAAACAAACCATTAAAATTTCTTTGCTTTTATACCCGTATTACCCTTAGTCTGGCTGATATTTTTCTATGATATTTAACCATATAGATACATAACATTAGAGAACCACGCCTTTAGCAGACTTTTTCTTTAAAAAAGACTATTTTAGTTGGGTACAGCAGCGCATGCCTGTAATCCAGCAATGTGGGAGGCTGAGGCAGGAGGACTACAAGTTCAAGGCCAGTCAGAGAAATTTAGGGAGATCCTGTCTCAAAGCAAAAATGCCTGGGGAGGCAGCTCAGTGATACAGGGCTTGCTTAGCATGTGCAAGGCCCTGGATTCAATACCCAGTACTGGAAAAATTTTTTTCTTCATAAGAATACTAGACTCTAATGCTTACATATTTGCATGCCACTCTTAATGGATTTTTCTTTCCTCATTTCTAATGAGTTATTGTTGCCATAGAGTAATACTATAAATTCTATTTACTTGTTTTTTTTCTAGCTACTTTCTTTCATTTTTAATAATTCTTTGGTTTTCACAATTATGAAAAAAGAGAATAATTCTCTCTTTTTTTAATATTTATATTTGTTACTTTAATTACTAGTCCTATTACATTGGCTAGACCCTTTAAAACTAAATAGAAATGGCAAGAGTGAATATCCCTGTTGTTTTTTTTCCCCTAAATTTAACAGACATGACTTAAACATTTAAGAATCATCAAAATACAGGGAGGCATTAACACCAAGAACATTTCCTAGGAGAAATCAATATACCTTAATAGGACTGGTGTTCTGAATGGGATGAGATACCCAGGAAAGAATCAGAACTGGGTAGGATCATGGAATCCAAGACAGTAGAAAGGTTTCGTAAAAGAGTAATCCACCCTATAAGAAGACGAAACTGTAAGACTACTGTTGAGAAAATATCCACTGCCTCCAACAATTAGGTGTCAGGGAGAGATGTATCAGCAGAGCAGTTAGCAGTGGAAGGCAAATGATGAGTGGGTGAGTGGGGAGCAAATAAGGTTGAGGAAGTTTCAACAAGAAAGGTAGACTAGTCTTTTAAGAAAGAAACTTAGACAATAAATGAATTAGATAATATCAATATATATTTGAGGAATAAAGATTTTTTTTTTTCAGAATGGGAATGTCTTGAGTACATTCATGTTAAAGGTCAAGAGACTGTAGAACCAAAGATATTAAAGATACAGAAGAGCAGGAAGTGGTGGCACACACCTTTAATCCCATCAACCCGGGAAGCTAAGGCAGGGGGATGGCCGGCTTGAGGCCATCCTTGGAAACTAAGATACTATCTTGGAATAAAATTTAAAATGGTCCTGGAATGTAGCTGGTAGTCTACTTCCCTGGCATGTGGGTTGAGTCTCCAGTACTGGGGGGCAGGGGCGGGGAAGAAACTGAAGAAAAAGAAGATACCACGCAAAATGAATAGTAGAAGGATTGGCCTTAAAAAGAACTCCTTAAAAGGAATTATTGATGGAAGAAGTATGTTGCCAAAAGATATGGACATGAGGTTACTGACAATGACATGAAGTGCCCAGGAGATTCAGTGGAAAAGCATTGGGTTTCGATGACAATAGAAATGTACAATTGAGAAAAGGAATAAAAACAAGAGAAGGGAGGCTTTTACTCTGGTGGGAAAAGGGTGGTGGATCTCCCTTCATCAGGGATGAATAGTTACAGGGTAAGAGGCCTGCTTAGGAGGGGGTGATCTCCAATGTCTCTTATTTGCATAGTGAGGGTCCCTGAAAACACCTCGCTCAGTTCCTGGAAAGTTGTAATGGCTACCTGGAGGTTCATGAGGCTCTTTCCCTAGGAGGGGCTGCCTCCACCTCACAGAGCAGTGCCAAGGCTCCTCTCTGGCTGAACTCTCCCAGGAAATTTGAAGCAGGGATGTATCTGGTACATGTGGTAGACAGGCCATCATCTTCTTTCAAAAATTTAGGAAGCCAAGAAACATTTTCAAATGCTTTAGCCAATCATATGGATTAAAAAGCGTGGTCAGTTATTTGAAACTAGAATTTCAGTGTTCTGACCACCAGGCTGCACGATAATGGTTTGTGTACCACGTCAGCTATCATCTTACACACAAGAGATTTCACATAAATATCTAAGGAAAAAATCTAGTTTTCCCAGATAGATGAGCAACATTAAGGCCATAATTCTACCATCTGTTGGAATTAAGTCATGGCTTCCCTCTGAATGGGGCATATAGGGCCCAGTTTATTATTTTACCTGCTAGACCCTAGTACCTGGAGGCATTTGTGTTTGTGATTCCTGACTTAAATAACTCAGTCTATATTATTTACATCAAAGTTATCATTGTAGAAAACAAGTTATTTATTAATACTTCAAGAAATAAAGCTTGCATGCCTACATTTATATTTTTGAGTGAATTAACCTTCTGCTAGCTAATCACAGGACATAAAGATGAAAATCAACATGAAAGGCTATACTTCATTCTCCATAAATTGGCTCAGATGTTGTTCCAAATATTGTTCACATTTACCCATATATTATGTATAATATCTAGACTAGAGAATTCACTTCATCAGGTTCCCTATTTTCCTGTCCCACTCAGCAGCTGGAGCTGCTTTCACACATCAGGCATTGTGTTCTCACCTGTGTTTTCTTTCCATTGTAATTTCTTCCTTCCAACCATTTCATTTGAGTGAAAAAATAATAATGCTTTGATGATGTAAATAGCTCTAGATATCATAAACAAGGAAAAAATTATGAGCAAGAGAAGACAAAACGCTGAAGATATCATGCAGTGTTGAAGAGTTGTCAGAAAGTAAACTTGTTCTGAGCTTCCCAGGAGACAAAGAGGGAAACACAAGCAAATAAACAACTCACAAGTCCTAAGAAAAATGCTATTTAATTGTTTAGAATCCAAAGAAATTTTCCTATACTAAGATCTGAAGAAATTGTTACCAATGACTCTCTAAGACATTGTATGATACAGTATACAATGTTCACCATGGCATCCCTAAGACATGGAAATTTTTTGCAGCTCTTTAATAAAATATTCTTCAGCACAGTCTAATGGTGAAACTCTGTTATGTGATTCTGTAAGAAAGTTTGAAAGGCCAAAATAACTGAGATCAAGGTCAAAACATAGCTCTCTAGATTGATCCAAAGGATAAATTTAAAACTATAAGAAGGAAGAGCTTAACATCCAGTTTTTCGGGTAATGATCTATAAACACTATTTCCTTCAGCTGACTTTTTAAAAAATAAGAATTGAAAAGCAGCATTTGATGTTGTAATCTCTGGCAAGAACAGAGTGCCAAGATGCCATGAGATGATAAAATCTGTATGTGGATTTTAAGAAACAGAACTAACACACATACATGAATGGAGAGCCACCACCTGGCTTTGGAAAGGAGAGCTGAGGATCATAATCTTCCTTAGTGAGCATTACTGGGTCTGCTCCAACTTACTGCTGAGTCAGAGCCCTGGACAATGTGTTTGGACAAATTTACAATAGCATTACCTTCTATATCCACAGAAACATCTCTTGTATAATATTGTCAGACTCAGGCCAAATTAATTCAGGGGAATATCTGCAAAGACACTGCACATCTTTTAACATCCTATCTTGGCAGGACCAACTGCCTCCCAAGGCCAAAGATAGGGTCTAGCAATAAGTCTAAAATGTGAGGTACAGAATTCAAGATGCACATATCCTGACTCCCCACATCAAGGAGTGGTGTTTTTTCTGAGTCTCCGGTACCTCTCAGTTAAGCTCCTGTGGCTCAGATTATTTATCGCATTACTTTTGTAACCTTTCTCCCAAAGGAACATGTAATCCATACAGTTGGCATCAAATATTACTGGATGACAGATTTGTTTTTAAAATGGTAAAATTAGATAATGCATCTCATCAAAATTCATGGAATTCTCTCTAATAATAGAATCATATGATAGCTTAAAATCACGTGCTTTATCATCATTCAGTAGCAGTTTATTCAGTAGAACATTCTGTACTCCTCTAAAAATCCAATATATCTCATCACATCTTATATTTGGTTATTTTCCTTCTCAAAAGGTCCTGTTTCAAATCCAATGCATTTATCTACTAAAATATGCCCATGAAGATACTTGGACCAAAGCTTACATTTTAACTCATAGTAATTGTGGGTGCTGCTGACCTGTCAATCTCAAATATATTTATAAGCTACACACACAAAAATGAAATGAACAAAGTGATTCAGATTAACCAGCTCTGACTACCCATTTTAAGAAAATCACAGGGTGTGCCTAGGATCCAATGCTAACAATTTGTTACGCACGACAGTGTTATAGCTTTCTAAATGGTAAGTAACTGCTTAAAAATTCAGAAGCATTCTTAAAATGTTTCACTTAAACATTTCTGCAATAAAATCTTATTGAACTGTTGCTTTCATTAATTTTCTACAGACTAGAGAGCAAGGAATTCAAGTTCGATTTTTTTTTCTTTTAACTTTGCCTACTACTAGCAAATAAACTGTGCCTCTTTTTTAAATAAACCCCTGGCCTTGAGTTTTGGCCCCTTAATAGTAGCCTACATGGTTGACTACCCTTGGTGTTAAATTTTCTTAAATTGTATTTCTGTCAGTGTATCATTTTTTTAAGCAATGGACCCTATAATAGCAAGCACTGGTCTGTCAGGAGTGCATTTTAACAGCACGACACAAGTATTTTTCACTACAGGAGACAAACAATGATATGTATTACATGCAGTAAACACTGCCTTTGGTACATAGGGTTCTTTTAGCATTTATCTGTCTAAAATCTCACTGTGTCCTGAATGAGGGTTGCAGGGGAGGGAGAGAAACTCTGACTCATATTAATGTTGCCAGTGGCTACAGTATAGCTTTATAAAGAGCCCACATGCATTGTCAAATTTCTCCTGAAAGAAATCTTTGATTTAATATGAAATGAAGAGAGCAAGACACATTAGATCATGCTTAGAAAGTCCCTTTCTTCCAAATAACCACCATGCTTCATTCTTGTAACTCCTAAGCATTAGTATTCACCCCCCCACCCCTTTAACTCACAAGTATCACTATCAAACAACTTTCACTCACTTTCAAATTAAGGGTATAGAAATCTCAAGGATGCTTTAAAAATTATTAGCATTTCTATTTCTGTTTATTTTCTAACTGACCCTTTAAACATTATTTTCATAATTTAAGACATGTATAAGGGAGTATCCATGACATATATGGTGGATATATATATATATATGTGTGTGTATAAGAAGGTACATACTTAAATTTTATTAAAAATAAAAGTATATAATCAAAATATTTGGAGAACACTGCAAAAAAGACTACCAATAAAAAAGATATCTGCATTCTACTGACCTTGTCACCTGAGAAAATGATACAAAACCCAACACTATAAAGGAAACCTAAGACAACCTAAAATTTTATACTTCAGACCTATGGGATATTAAATATAATGCTTTACAAAGCTATAGAACTTTCACATGCTAAAATTGGAAGAAAAGGGGTATCTAAGGTATTTTAGAAAATTGTCACCTCAGGTACAGGGGAAGTCCAATTTTCAATAATTTCCCTAAAGACTCAAATTTACCCTGATTTGTACAAAATATACCATAATCTTAACTAAGAAACCATTCCAAATTTCAGTTATCATGTTAAGAACTTTTTCTGATGTGGTCTTAAGTGCATGTGGTATCTAGGTATTTATCCATCTTTTATGTAGATGAAAAGCTTGCAAAAGATCTTATTATAGTTGTAACCTTCTGTATTCTTATTAATTATTCTAACACTCATCTTAACCTGCGTCTTTAATCTTCTCTTTGTGTTTCATTTTCCCACTGTCTCTTCTTCTTAACTCAGTGCTCTTCTTCCTTCATAGCAACAGAATACACCACAGGGCACTGGTCAGTGTATTCAGCTCTTTCAGTTCTCTGAATAGGTATGTTTTCCCTATATACAGATACCTAAGCTGAGGCTTGGAGAGGTGGAGCATCTTGCCTATCGACTTACAGCTGGGATGTAGCAAAATGGGCCAGATTTCACCACTGAAAAACATGCCTCTTAAATCTAGTGATTAAATCTAACCTCACCTAGTTAGGGAGAAGTCTGGGGAATTAAAAGAGAGAGTGTGGCATTCCTTTTTTAATAAAGGGATATTCACAGAAAATTAAAAAAAAAACACCACCAGATAAATGGGTCATAATGGGAGTGCAAGGCTGATTTTTCATTAATGATGGTAGTTAGGTGGGCAACATCTAATGTAGTAGAACAACAAAAAACAGTGAAATGGTTAAAATACATGATATGTATAGAATGAATATAGAAGAAGTTTGTGGCTTTAGAAATAGGAGTTGTGTTGAAAATGGAATCCTCCATCAATAAATTTGAAAAGAAAAATTAAACAACATTTTAATTTAAAGTCTCCTCAAAATGTATAACTCATTCTTAGGTCACTGTAGAAAGTCACATATTTAGTCAAATAAGCAAGTGATTTCTATTCCAAAGGATGGCAGTTAATTTATTAATTATCATTGATGAGATTAATTAAATATCAAACTATCAGGTGAAGATCATGCAAATTTTCCTTAATATCATGCTCAAATTGATCTACTTTGGAAAAATAAAAGAAGCATAGGTCTTCAATTCATCCAGGACAAGATGGCATTTGCAACAGATGCCATATCTACTTAGAAGAATAAGAGGGCTGCTAGAACTTAACAGAAAAAAATAAAAAACAAAAAAAACACCCAGGATGCATGGTGACAGTAGGAATTAAGGCTTGTAAAGCTCTTTTGCCACCACCTGCTACTAAGTTTATGAAAAGTATGTGTTGGATGTGTGTGTGTGTGTGTGTGTGTGTGTGTCTGTGTGTGTATGTGTGTGAAGTATAGGTTCCACCATTTTGAAAGCTCAACATCCTGTGCCTCCTTGGGAGATTGAAGGCATATTAATTAGCACAGCCTCTCAGCAAGTACCCATGAGGGTGACCCCAACCCATTTTATAAATATAAGGTTCAAGGATGTTGATTTGTATTTAAAACTTAAGTTTCAGTTTACAAAAGTAAATACAGTTTACATATAAACATCTCACTCTCACAAATAGGAAAAAATACTAATTGTTTAGTTTCAAGGATGAATGCTTCTCTCTTCTTGATGTGAAACTGACTTGTGTGGGCTAGGGTTAGGTTAGCGGTGAGAAAGTGCATATGAACACTTGCCTTATGTTTGTCTCATCTCATCAAGATTGTGATTTATTAAATTGTTTTAAATAACAATGAACCATTATTGTATCTTCTCTAAATGTCAGGTTTAGAAATATTTATGATATTTAGAGCAAATAGGTTGTTTTAAATGTTTTGTGCCAGAAAATAAACTTCAAGCTGGGGGCTGTGGTATACCCCTATAGTCCCAACTATTCAGGAGGCTGAGGCAGGAGATTCCCAATTTTGTGGCTAGTCTAGACAATTTAGGGAGACCCTGTCTCAAAAAATAAAAAAGGGCAGAGCACCCCTGAGTTTAATACATAATTCTGGGGGAAAAAAGAATTTACTTCAATAAAGTTGACTAAATGTTAATTAATTAACTTATCTTCTTATTTTATCATTTCCCATGCTTCGGATCAATCCCAGGGCATTGTGCATGCTGGGCAAACACTAGACTATTGAACTAAACCCCCATCTCAAGTTTGGCTCAACTTTAAAGAAATGAAAGAACAAAACAACAACAATAAAAATCACTCTCAGTCTTACTACATTTGACTTCAAAAGTTGGAAAGTGGCAGTCTTTGAAAAATCCACATCTCTCAAATTGTTATTACCTAAATATTCAAAAGATATCAATTACATTGTGATCTGGAATGGATTTACCAACATTATTGGTTAAGGGTTAACCTCCAGAATGCTGTATTGGCAGCTTCTGTCATTAAATAGGCATTTCCTGGCATTTTACACTGAACTACTATGATGTAAATAATCCATTAACCACATTAGTGGATGAACACAGATGTGTCGACTTAAAATGAAAGCATACAATTATAGCATAATCCATGGACTAGCAATGGACAGCCAAGTGACTGAATCCTGAGGTCTATTTTCAGATTGATGTTTTACAACTATTACTTAATCACAAAGGTTTATCAATAAGGCCAAATAAAGACATTTTAAGAAAGCACAGTAAATAATGAATGAAAAATAATCCCATTCAATTCAGTACATGATCTCTATAATCCCAAATGGAATAGATTCTATAACAGCCAAGTTGAATAAACTTTGCAGTGGTTATCAAAACCATTGCCACCTTCTGGGGGACACTTGGAAATGTACAGGGGAATTTTTTGGTTGTAATGGTGACAGGGATACCAGGGGGCCTTACTGCAGCTGCTCCTAATCCTTGCAACTTTTGCTCTATTTACTCCAGCTACACTAGCATCTTTGATGTTCCTCCAACATATCAGAAAATCTCCTATTTCAGGACCTTTGTCCCGGCTGCTCCTTGTGCTCTAAATGTTCTTCATGTACATGCCCATGCCTAGCTCCTTCACTTCCTTCAGGTCTTCACTCAAGTTGCCTCTCAAATGAGGCTGCTGTGTATACCCTACCTAGTACTGATATCCTCATCTTTTCTCCCTCCCCCTCTCCCTTTCTCTCTCTCTCTTTCTCTAACACACACACACACACACACATACACATACACACACACAAATAATAGGCAAGTATAACAAACTTCTTATACTGCTATATTTTCCCCCATAGTTATTACTGTCTTCCCATGTACTAAATTATTATTTTGTTGATAACCTGCTTCCCTTAACTAAAATATAAAGTTTACAGGTGGGGAAATTTTTTTTGCATTTTATTCAGTGCTGTATACCAGGGCCTTATTCAGTATCATAGAAAAATGACATTTGTCGGATGAGAAAATGGGGACAGGAATGCTAAGTGTTTTACAAGGAGCATCAACTGTACCTCTGTTTATAGTTTATCAGTGTTTATGCTAAGATTGAACAGTACAAATATTTCTGAGCTAATTCCATCTTAGTCCGCACCCAAGATATAGCTATGAAGCTCAGCTTTTATAGCTAAGACTAGTGGCTTACAGAAGAACTTTCACAGAATCTAATTTTTACCTGTTACTTATAACTTCCCTTCTTCAAAAGAAATTTTCATCTCTCCTGATCATACCTGCTCTCATTCTCTACATTGGTTCCATGGATCATGACTAGAGTGAAACTCTGTAGAAAACTTCAAGAATAACTTTCTGTTAAATTCTCCCCAAATTTCCCATATTGAATACCTTAATCTTACATAGTAAAATGTTAATGTCTATATTTAAATTAATGTTATATAAAATCAACTTGAAATATAATATTCTACGACCATCATTTACAGAGATGAAATAATGGTACTCAAATTCTTTGCTAAGTGACCAAATAGTTGCATCATGAAACTGTTAAAGAGAAAGCAGGATATGTCATTATTATGATGTAAACCCCAGGACTACCCTCAGTAAGGACTCACTGGAAAGAATGCATGCTTCAAGCTCAAAAATGTTTCACGTTTTTTCCCCTATAAATAGTCACAGAAAATATAGTTTATGAGTTTTAAGTCTATTTGATATCCTTATTTCTTTGTATTTTTCAAAGTGTGAATGATCCTCAGTGGAATATTCACATGCAATCCTTACAAGTTTTTAAATTATGTTCAAACCATAGTTGAAGTATTCACCTGTCAAATTCAAGTAAACAGGCCCACAGATACTAAGACTCATGTTGAACCGTTGAAGCTGGGTCCTCTCTCCATTCACTTCTTTCACTCCCACTCACCTAGGTAAAGGAACAGTACTGGTCCACTCATGTTACTTAGTCTTTATATGTAGCAATTGGCCAGAAGATATTTGTATTAAGCAGTTGATATACACAAAATAAGCATTGTGCTTGATTTTATAAGGTATTCTAAAGTGTAGAAGTTCTAAACCTATTGATATCTGAAAATAACTTTCTCCCATTGATGTTGTAGGATCCCACAGCACTAGAAATGGAAATTTATTTTTTCTCTGTGGTAATTTTTAGATTATTGTGGAATGTTAGTATTAGCACATTTTAAGAAGTTCCATGTCCCCCTTACTTGTCCTTGTCATATCTGATATTTATGTTTGCTAAAAGTGACTTTCTGTTTTTATTAATAGACTAGGTTTAATGTGGACAATGCCTTACTGAATTAGTAATAATAATTTTATTTAAATATGACTTTGGTGCATTCATCTGCCAATAATCTTTTAATTCCTAAGAGTCTTTTATTTTCCCAGTAGCCCAGTTGGTGAATTTTCAATTTTCAATTGGGTCATAACAACATATGCTGATTAGAGTCTAACTTAATACATGAAGCTTAATGTTAATTTTCCAACTTCAAATCAGGAATCTGACTATTCCAAGATGATTATTTATCTCAAGTGTGATTTTATTTTAAACTTATAAAGCCCACAGCTAGACATTTTTACATGATAAAAAGCTAACATTATGCTGCAAAGGAATTCAGCAAAAAGATTTAGAATTTTTACAGAACTACAAAAATACTGTCAAGAAGAAAAAGGTTTATCTAGAAGTTTTGATAATATAGGACAGAAATAAAAAAATGGCAGTAGTAAATACATAAGCAACTGATGTAGTCTGTGGATATAGTAGATATGTTTGATTAATAAATCCTAATTCATTTAGAGAGAAGTTATCTATTAATGCTGATTTAAAAAAAAGAGGCAGAAAGCAGTTGTTTCAAAGTAAGAACTAAAAATACAAATGTCACATTTCTTGCTTCACAATACAAACTTTTACTTCGAAATACCTTCATTTCTTATAAATGCCCTGAAAAGGGAAATATATAGTTATTCATCAAAACAAGGATCTTTCAATGGTGGAATCAGATATAAAAGACAGTATCAAACTCCATAGGAACTGACAAAAAAACAGAATTAGATGATAAAAATCAAATGGGAATAAATTTAGACATTCTATAATTTTATAGAAGTTGTCTTTCATCTTAGAATGGTGAAGACCCTGTAACAATAGACCAGTGCTATCATTTGTAATATTAAGAAATTAGCTGGCCTCAAATATCTGCATTTTACAGGTTTCAAAGCTTGCCAAACTATAGAACTAAAACATTAAAAAAAGGAAAATATCTTTTTAAAGAAACATGGCTAATGCAAATGCTGTTTTCTAGAAATATCTGATGCTTGAACAAAGTATTGCTATTTGTATTTTCCATTTCTTCTTTTCAAGGTTCTGTTCAGCGTTTATTCTTCATGTATTTTAACATTTATTGATGGAAGTGAGAAATGCTACTAATTGTTTTGGAAGATGGGATGAAGACACAGTATATGATTTTGAATAACAGAACACATTCTCATAGTAACTGGAAAAATATTTTCAAACAAAATATGAAAATAAGACTTTGATGTCTTATAGTATAATAATAGAAGGAAAATATAATAGTCATTTCAGTTGGTACAATTCTTCTTTCAGAATATGTAAATTTTATGTGAGGTAGAAAACTAAACCATATAAGACATTTCTACAATGAATATATTCATCCAAATCATGTACAAAATTACTACTTTCAGCATATTTTTAAAATGTGATTCCTTAATAAATTATGTTTGTGCAGTCAAAACACAGCATTAAAATTTATTAGTCACTTAATGGAAGTTAATGGTGAATTTATAAATGAAGTTCTGGCTTACTGTGATATATTCTAAGGCCAACCAAAAATAGAGATTCTTTCCCAGAATCCTATGTATTTATAAAGTGCAAAATAAGCACTTTTAGCAATTTTCAAATGTCGTTCTTCCAGATGCATTTAATCCTAAACATACTTGTAGAAACAGAATATATTTTTGCTAAGTCAGGTACGCCTAACTTACCCATCTTATATGTAAAAACTATCCTGACTAAAGTACTCCACGTGTTATAAAAAGATTTTTTAAAAACCTATAGAGACAGAAAGAGTGGGAAGTATTTTAATACTCTTGGAAGGTTGTATTTTCCATGAAAATATCTCCATTCTATAAAACAAACCAAAAAGAAAAAGTCACAACACTAAAATAATTATCCTGAATATATAAATCCTATTCACTGAAAATGGATGCATATTATAAATATAGATAAATTTGCAAGTGAAAAAATTCTATGTATAAATTAAATATTATTAACAGAAACTATTGCAGGGTAGTTGTCATTCTACAGGATGTGAACCCAATAGTTTTTTCCCAGAATGAGTAGCACTCCTCTAAAGTATTACCACAAAACAAAATCATCACTCCTGATTTGTACCGCTCCACAAATAGCACATAGTCTGAAATATGTGAAATAGAATTCAATAATGCTTTCCTTTATAAAGGGAAAAATGGACTTAAAATTACAAATTTTTACAAAACTATAAATAAGGCAAGATACTTTGTGAGGAAAATAACAGAGTATTTTTTAACAGATCATAGCATCCAACACACTGATAAGTCAAAATATTTCATAATACTAAGATCAACTGAGACATTTAAATGTGATAAAAATTATGACTACAATAAAATATTGAAAAAGCTCAAATGAAGCCTATAGAGGAAAAAGTTTATTTATAAGGAATTTCATTCCACATAAAAGCTTAAGTTTTTAGGATCTAAAACAATAAAATAATAATGGCCTACTTTCCAGAGAAAATGTTTCTAAATACCTAATATCAGAAAGATGACGTTGAAGGAAAAATGGATGAATACTTCATTCAATATTAAAGAAGAAATGGTGCTGTGAATTTCCAGAAGAAACAATATTAACAACATATTCATATTTACATTTAAGGGTATAAATATGCACTAATATAAATTTAACCTTACATAAAAATTGAGAAGCACCAGGTTTGATCAGTGTAAAATAAAGTTATAGCTAGATTTATGCTCTATGTAGCAATTTTATTTTAATTTTCTCTTTTAGAGTTGTTATATTATTATATTAAAGCATATAAAATTTGTTCTCAGCATAGCAAGCTTCAAATCATTTTAGTTAATTGGCAACTATGGTGGAACATGAAGCATCACTCTTTCCCAGTAGTTTCATTTTAAACAAATCATGCTCACATATAAAAATAGCAAATTGCATTAAATTTTATATAAGACATTTTACAGCTTCTCATATAGGAATAGCTATATGCAGCTTTCATGGCATATACCAGAGCAAACAGCTTTGAATAAACTCTCTGGCAAGATATCATTCATAGGGATACAAGATACAGCCTCTATCAACTTAATGCTTAAAATATACCACAAAAGTTGCAGGCTTTAACAAAAAAAAATGAGCAAAAATTGTCCCAAACTTTGAGTGGGAAGTTCTGATATCCTTTATTGCCTCCAGATTGAAAAGTAAGGTATCTGGGTATTTCTCCTAATTCTGTCTGGTTAATGCTTGCCACAAAGATTTAATTCTAAAACTCCCGACTATTTATTCATATTCTCTAAAACAAAATAGTTAGCAGTGACTAGAGTCTCAAACATAATTACTAAATTTTGCTAATTTTACTTAATATGTTCATCTACTTTATATACTATCAGTTTTAGGCTCCAATTAAAGTTACTAAGATGCTTTGATTTAATTTGTCATAAAGTCACCTTTAAAAATAAAATAGATATAAATGTGGGGGACACATTTATAACAGATATGTTTCTGAGTCTTGACATATAAAATGTTATCTGGCAGACTGACTTCATAGTTTCAGTCAGAAAGCATATTAATAGAGGAAGTTCTTAACTCAATCCTTCTCTTTCTCTAGCTGATGAGTTTTAAAAGAAGGAAAATAGTCCTGCAAATGAGTAAATTTTGTCTTAAATATGGTATACAAGACCAGTTATGGAAATTGAACAAGTCACATTATGCATAAACTATAGAATATTTTTCTTTCTTTTCCAATTGTAGCTAGTTATTCCACAAAGGAAAACAAAGTTGAAATAATCAAATTTACCACAACAATGGTTTCTATAATGCTTAAGATAATACCTTACTTTTAAATTCTTATATTTTTACATTATTTAATATCTCAAATTATTATACAAGAGCTTTTCTAAACCTGTCATTATTGCCACTATATGCAAAATAAAACACAGGTCTTCAAGATTCATTGCTCACAATTACATTTTTTTAAAAATTAGGAAGTTTATTAAGAGTTAAATGCCACTGGGAAAAATTATTTACTCTTCTATAGATATAAAAAATTATCTAGCCCACGAAAATGCCAATTATCAGGTAATTTTTATTTATCATTTTCCATATTCTTACTTAAGTGCCTAGTAATGCAGACTGAGAAACACATTTCTGTAAGTTCTTCTTGACCTGTTTGGTGCCTCAAAGAAATATCCTTAGGCCAAAACCAAAGCAAAACAAGGCAACTTTTAATAGAAATGGTTAAACATTGTGTGTGCAAAATACAAAAAGAAAATAAGATGAACACAGAGGGAAACAAGAGAAATTATTATTGCAGTTCAGAAAAATAGAAACAGATACTACCTATTAATTCACTGATCATATCACGGATTTTATAAAATTAAATAAACTATTCATTGTCACAAAGTCTTAAAATTCTGATTACACATTGCTTTATTCATATTTTCTAAAACAAATAAGCTTGATAGTTAATAGTGACTACAGCCCCTATAACATCCCTAATTTCATACATTGTTTAAAATTATTCCTCTCACAAGAAACATTTTTGAATGACTATACATTATCAAAGAAATTGATTTGTCCATAAATTTGATGTGTTTGTTGATTTAACACATATAATCAGACAATTTTCATTTGTCAATCAGAGGCATATGTGCTGAACATCTATATAACTTCAACAGCATGCATGCTCTCCTCACAAAGCTAAATACCACATCTGTGGCATAATCTGTAACATATCACATAGGGTTTTATACACGCACCAATTCTCAAGCTCACTTCTACGATCTGTAAGTGTTGATGAAGTTGCCAAAGAAATATCATTGTATATAGCAAGCCTTCCGTTTAACTAAGGGAAAGCTTGCTGTTAGCAACTTAGTTTGAAATGTTAACAACTTAACATAACAACTTGTCATTAACATGGTAATAACCAATTTAAAAGGAAATTGTACTCTGAGAAATGAAAATATTGGCCATCAGAATGAGAGTTTGTATTTGACAGAGGATAAAATGTTTATAAGTTAATAGCATTAAAAGTTCGAGCCCATTAGGGGTTGGGGTCATGGCTCAGCGGTAGAGAACTCGCCTAGCACATGGGAGGCCCTGGGTTTGATCCTCAGCACCACATAAATATAAATAAACAAAATAAAGGTATTGTGTCCAAGTACAACTAAAAAATAAATATAAAAAAAGTTGAAGCATATCAGAAATTAACCAAAAGTTATACCATAAAAATCAACATACATTCTTTTAGAGATAGATAAGGATTTCTGATATGAATAGTATTTGCATAAATTCCCTTCAACAAAACACTTAAGTCATCAAAGACCAGCTTAACATCCTAATTTTTACTGCCATAAGGAAGAATAAAGCAAAACAAATCTAAGGTTACTTTCTCTCCTTGCTATTATATCAAAAACCATACAAGTTGTTTCACTCACAATGCAAATATTTCATTGGCAAGTTATTGTTTTTTTATAAAAATTCAGATATTTCAAGCAACTTTCTTTAAGATTTCCTCAATTTTTGACTTTTTTAAAAGTATTAAAACACTTTAATCTTATGTAAACTGTATAAACCCCTTGTTTGGAATTGCAACATAAATCCACTTGAGATACTGAAATTGTAAGCAAATGTAAAAGTCAAAAGGAGTCAAAAAGCTGTGACTGTTGGTTAGTACAGATAAAGAAAAACTGGAAAGCAGTGTTAAATCATGAAAAGCAAATACAAATGCTTTGTGTTGAAATGAGGCTCTAATTCGCAATGAGGAGAGGAGAAATTTTTATTTCAAAGAGAAAGTTCAAAGACTGGAGAGTTCTAAAAGAATTCACGTTATAAGTTAACTGATTAGTTGTGCCACCATAATGAGGGAAATCCTGGCTGGGG
This sequence comes from Marmota marmota marmota, assembly GCF_001458135.2. Lineage (NCBI taxonomy): Eukaryota > Metazoa > Chordata > Mammalia > Rodentia > Sciuridae > Marmota > Marmota marmota. The sequence goes on from NW_026000169.1 coordinate 4,893,953, forward strand.
GGAGTCACTTCCCATTGTTGGCACCTTGCAAGATTTTGTGCACTTGGAACACAGGGGAGTAGGAACAAGTGGCCATAATTAGTCAGAAGGCTGTCAGGTGAGGCAGTGCTGAGAGAGGGGAAGAATAGAATCTGATAAACAGCACTGGATTCACCCTCTTGTAACTACCATTAATCAAAAGATGTATTTTTATATAGAGAGATTGAATCTGACTTTAAATAACTGAATTATAGACTAAGAAGGATCTGATTCCCTAGAAAATACCTCCCAGAATGACCAAGATGGTTAAGGAGTTGCTGCTGATTGATAAATTTTGTGTCATAAGAGGAAAAATTCAAAATAAATAGCTTAATGTCAGACTAGAAAAATGATTAATCGTATCAAATGTGAAAACCCAAATGATGCCATATATCATTTCTCTAATTTGATAGATCCTACTTTATTAATATAAGTAATTTGCAGCTGAATCAAGTCACAAAGTTCCCTGAAAAGCAAAATAATGTTTCTTCAGTGGAATTTCTGTGTTGAGTACTAAACCCTGGGAAACAAGTTCAGCCGACTCCACCGGCCTTCTAGGCAGGAACACCTGCTTTGTCTTCAAATTTCCCAGATATGCGCAGTTTGGAGTGTACCTATCATTTCCCCATAATGATGGTCTTTATTTTGTATTCTCCATAAAGACACTGGCAAGTCTGAGGCTGTTCAATGCTCAGTGACATCTTTTTGATGACCATTTTGAATGTCCTGGGCGCGGGGGGTGGGGGGGAAATGTATTCACACTTAGGGGAAGTTTTCAAACCATATAATAAATACACCAATAAAAATCACTGACTTCCTCTGACAAATATGAAACAAAAAGCAGAGCCAGTCCAACTCAAGTTGAACTTTTCAAAAACAAAGTTAAAATGTTGAGCTAACCCATTTCTTACAACCTACCTTGCTTCCTAATGCTCTAATAAATAAAATTTGCATACGTGTTTCTACAAAACACATCCTTGACATTAACTGGCAGTTTCAATATAAATAGTGAAATAACTTATTCCCCAAAATGAGTAAGCCAAATTGGAACACTGTAGATACATTTTGCTGGCGGTTCCTTAAGCAGTGATTTGTGTAACACACTGGGCAACATTATTGAAGGCTGACAGGTCAACATATTTCAGGAACATGAACTGGTAGTAAGGAAATGAAACAAACAAAAAACTACACTTACAAACGTATTTTAAAAGGCATCCAGTCATCACTGGGGTGCAAGGACAATTCCTACCTCAGGTAGTCTCTGCGACAAAGGATAAGATTAGCTTTAGTGTACAGGGTGGAGCCCACCTCTCCCAATCGACAGTCGCAGCAGGCACACTTCAGGCAGTCCTCATGCCAGTATTTGTCCAGTGCCTTTAGAAGATACCGGTCCTTGATCTTTCGGTTGCAGCCAGCACAACCTTTCGGCTTGGTGTCTGGCTGAACTGAGAGCATTTGTATACCTAAAGGAAGACAAAACAAAAAGAAAGAGAGCTGAGACTACAAGGCAGAATAACAAAGATGTCAAAAGACCTCAAACAAGTTAAATATTTAATACTGCCTTTTTCCTAGAAGCATTAGATTTTCTCTTTTAGGGATATACTGAAATCTAACTAAATTTTGGAAGTAAAATGTCTCAAACTTTATAAAATCCTTATTAAAAGACTGATGAAGTCATACATATAAAGTGGTAATAATAATGAATTCATGTTGTACATGGGAAGTTGACATTATATATGTGAAGTTAAATAACATTAAATCATTCTTCACATAGAGCTATTCCTCTAGGAGGAAAATGTGAGTAAATGGCTAACAATCTGAAAAGAAAGCTATTTAACAAACGAATCCATATACAGTCTACAGGAGTCAAAAATGAATTTTGCTTAATGGTTAAAAATTTCACTTAATATATGGTTGGTGGTGGAAGAAAAGTGCACCCTGTGTGGGATTATATGAAGCTTACTTAGCAGTACAGATGTTTAGAGTTAAAAGTACATAGCACAGCCACCCGAAAAGCTCACCAAACCTTTATTGCTTTTTTTTTTTTTGCATCCACATACTTCCTTCTGTGTCCTTGATATTTCAAAGTATTCACTATGTTAAAATCACAAAACATATTTATGCTAACAATCATCGGTCAGTGCCTATATTAAGTGAATGTTACTCAAGTATATACTATTCGCTTTTATATAAAACTTAAGTATAGGATCATTTAATTAATTACTAAGCATGCACTTATTTATTTTGTAGGTGAAAGCAGAAACAATGGAAAGAAAAGTCGAAATATATATAAATTTATACACTCATACATAAATATACATAGAAGATCTACATATACTATGTAGATATAGGGACATTTATATATTTTAAAGCTGTATCTCCATCATAAATAAGAAATCTAGCTGGGTTCTGTGTGTTTTACAACTTGGCTGAAGTCTTTTCAGTGAATGAATATTCACCTTTGAGTTTTTTCTTATTTCCTAGGTGTTGAACACTCAGCCTTAAAAAAGCTAGCACAACTATTCAAAGCTTCATTTTTATCACATAACTCATTTTAAGCATGATAAAATACTGCAGACATCATCAATTCAAATTCCCTCATTTTACAAATTGTCATGCAGATACTCAGTGATGTTAAGAGACTCCCTCAAAGTAGAATAAGAGTTAAATGTGGATTTGGGGACAAGGGGCCTTCTTACAATTCAGAGATACCTCTGCTCTACTTTGCTATCTCTCCTACGCATAAAGTTTCAAACTTGGATGTAGAAGAATACAAAGCAATAAATATACATGCATTTTAAAAAGTTTCAAGGAATGAAATGACAACCTATCATTTTCTGCATTTTCTTTGCATTTCTCTTCTACAAATTAGCAAAACCCTCATTTCCCCCGATACCTTCCAATGAAGGCTTCACTCCTATTATCCCCTTAGCCTTACTTAAAATTTTAAAAAAATACATCGATAAAAAGACATCAAGGTATCTCCATAGCTGAGTAACTTTTCTAGGTACAAATAATAAAGTGCCCATAATAACATTAAGATATTGAACTTTGTTTAGAAAATAACTTGTCTGGTGGAGTGGTAGAGTAGGGGATGGCAAGAAAGAAAGCAGGATGGCTGCTCTTTCTGCATGATATGCATAGCTGAGGTTGTCCAAGCTGCAGACTAGCAGCTGGATTTGTACAGAAGAGCAGGTGGTATCCCTATAGCCTGCTTTCTGTTCTTTTTCTTTGAAGGAGCTAGGGCCCAAGTGTAGATTAATCATAACCCTTGATAGCTCTGCTAAATCTCACTCTCTAGAACTTCTAACAAATGAAGTTTCTTTGATCAGAACTAGTTATCCTCTTCTAGCAAGGTTCCACAAGGAATGAATCCCATTAATTACAGTGCAAGTGCCTTTTAGCCACATACCTAAGGGGAGGGGGAAATTTTGATTTACCAAATGACATTTTGGATTTTGTTGCTAAAAACATCCAGAAATATATTCAGAGGAGTCATTCTAATTATGTAACTTAGAAGGCTATTATTTTTTAAATAACAAGGCTAAAAGGAAAAAAAAATCTTTCCTATGGTAGCTAAGCTATGTTATTTCCCATAGCTGTGTTATTATCATCAAGTATAGATGGTCAGTTATCTTTATTCAAAATGCTTTGCAACTAAGACAGGGGGTACCAACATTTGGCACAAGCAACACTACCCTGCTTGTCTTTACAAAATGTTTTTGTTGTGTTGACATTTTAATTTAGCACTCAGAGGCCAATTAATATTTGAAACTCTTACATTCTATCTGGCCTTGGGCATAAAGGAAGTTTGATAATTTGCACTCCATACCCTATCTTCTTTTAGGGGACATTATCACATTTCTCTAGAAAACAGAATCTTTTCGATTCCCTGCAAGTTAACAATTGTAGAAAAGGAACTATTTTGTAGTCACCACGTTGCCATGTACCTAAAAAGCATAAAGCAGTCAGTGGCCTCTCCTCATCATCCAGAAGAAAACGTCTGGGTAGAGTTCTGTGTTCGCAGCTGAGAAACATTTCACAAGTTGCTCATAGCACATCAGGACTCATAACTAGTTTTAGATTGGCATGTAAATTGTTCTGAGGGAAATTCTTATTGCCTCTGAGACCCTGCCATTCTGAGTTATTTGACAGTTTAAGGGAAATCATAATTAAAAAAAGACATAAATAATAGCCTGTGCAGTGTGGTGTGCAGAAATAAGTAGAACCATTTCATTTAAACTCTGGTGAGCTTTTAATTGCCTGGATTGCATTGTGAGGCGGCCTAACGGTTGATTGCCTCCATTATGTTCCCTTGTTCTGTGCCATTCATCCGCACAGTCTCAGCTTCAGTAGTTAACACAACAAAGTAACCACAACTCCACAACACACAGGGGTTTAAAAAATAATAATAATAATAATAAAAGATCTGCAGTACTTAGACACAGTCTTTTATATTTTTGGACTAACTGCATAGAGTGAATGGAAAACATTTTGTCCCTGTCGGAAGATTCACAGAGGACAATTTTGGAAAAGACACAGGAAGAGGGGACATATAAAGGGGGTTGGAAGAGATGAGGTGCCTCCAAAAGATGCTAAAATGGGAATGCAGGTTCTGCAGCTGGGAGCAGTGGCACAGATTAAAAGAATTTGGCCAACATGGCCATTCGATTGCCAAGAGGTACCAAACAAAAGATTTTCTCTCTTCCTGCCCATCTTCATCCTCTCCCCCACCCCCCCACCCCTGAT
>NW_026000169.1:4899629-4902129 GCF_001458135.2 Marmota marmota marmota
CCTGATTGGAAAACTGGATTGGGCCTAAAAGCTTGTTTCTCTCTGTTCACTGGCCCAGAGCATCCCTACAGGCTGCAGCCCCCTAAGGGACAACAATGCAAATAGATGTCCCCAGATCTCTGGCACTGGAGCTGCTTAACTCTGTTCTGCCCCTTCAACTCCCAACCCCCCTCCCTATCCTTCCACCCCCCTCCCCTTTTTGAGCAATGGAGCTGGGAACCAATTTGATTCCCTTTTTCTCCAATGCAGCTGCAAGGCTCAGAGATACTGACATTTTTCCACTCTTATCAGTTTAATTACAGTTACCATGGCAGCAAAGTGCTAGTGCTTGGCAAAGGCCAACAAGAGATTTGCAAGACTGAGTTCAATTTTGATGCAGCTCACATGCAAAATAAAAAAAAAAAAAATAAGAAACATACATACACTCTAACAAAGAATCCCTTACGGAGTTTATGCTCCAGCCTTTTGTGGTTGTGTCTTTGCAGCCACACAGGGATGGTTTGCAAAGAATGTAGCAGTATTTGTTGCACCTAGCAAGATTAATTGGTTTAAGCAGCAGTCTCTCAAAGCAGTTACAACAATAATATTTCGGATCTTTCAGAAAGGCACAAAAACAGCGGAAGAGCAGGAAGGCTTTTGAGCAGCCAAGAGTGCAGAGCGCCGGCAAAGTGCATCTATGATAGATCGTAACCTTACCAAAACTTTTCTCCTTTTTCTGCATGAGTTGAGTTAGGCGTGCCTAAGTTGCAGCAGTTTCGCATTGAGCACCAAGCCCAAAGGTAGCAGTAGAAGGGATTCTCCTTGATTTGGCTCAAGTGTGGACCTGGTGCGCAGCCTGCACCCACCAGGAAGGACTCACTATTGTGAAGCCACTTTGGGAGAGGGTCGGAGTGGAGGCAGGGGTGGGGGAAGGGATGAGGGCGGCCAGACAAGACACGGTGCACACACGGAGCCCCTCTTAGTGTGGCTGTGTGCAAAACGATGGCGAATGACAAAGCCACATGCTTCCCTAACTCTGCCCATAATCCTAAAATCCCAGCGGCCCTTTTTAGCTTCCTGGTAACAAATGGATTTGATTAAACTGTCACATGCAGCGTTAGCATAGCATATCATGTTCAATATGAAAAAGATCATAAATCTGACTTGTATTTCATAACAGCAATCTGAGTAGCCCCTGTAAAAAATGTGCTGCATCAGTTTGAATCTCCACCTATAAGGACATAAGCACCTCTTTCCACGGAGACTCTCCCCTCTGGCCACTTCTCGCCTAATCCCCCTCTCCCCGCCCCCTACAACATAGTCACTTTTTCATCCCCAAGGAACAATATTTTGTTATTATGGCTGTATGGGGAGAAGCAGAAGTGTCAACAACAACGAAGAGGTTGTAATTTCAACTCTTTTTTTTTCTTTTTTTTCTTTTTGTGGGGGGTGGTTCATATAAATTTCAGCAAGTAGAAGAAGGGGTCCCAGTACACACCTAGGATTGAAGCCCCTTCCTAAGAGCTGCAAGCAAACATTTTCCAATTGCAAACTCTCCCCGTCCCTCTCTCCCAGGGAGTCAGGGGTGTGGAAATGCTGCAGTTCATGGTGAACTTTGACTATTATCCACTCGAGTCGTACTTGAGACGTTCCGCGCCGCAGCCGCGCTCTCCCTCCTTCCATCAACATCTTCCGCCTGCATCTATTTCATGTCTCATCATAAAAATAATGAAGCCTCACATGATTTAAACAAAACCGTCTCAGTAGAGCTGCAGCCCGAGTGAAAGTTGCAGTGCGGAGCTGGGTTGCAGCTCCAGTTTATGCCTCATTAGGAGAGGCTGGGAAAGAAAAAAAAAAAAAATACCCACATCCGCACACGCACGCGCGCACCCGCAGACACACACACCACAAATAAGCCGACGCGTGTGTACACAGTTGCTGCACTTACCTTCTCAATTAAGCAATACAGGGGGAGGCCGTTCAGTAAGCACAGTGGCTGCTTTGTAGCGCTTCTCCTTGGGAAAGGTCAAAAAGAAGCATTGTTTGAAAAAAAAAAAAAAAGAGGGGGGAGGGAATCTCTATTTTTTAAGTTTAAAATAATGAGGTCCTCAAGGATCCGCCAAGTAATGGTGTTGACCGCATCTGAGCCACAGGTGTTCTCCTTTTAGGCAACTGCAGTCCAAGGCTGTCTCTCTCCGTCTGGGCTCAAGACAACTTACCCCAGCAGCGTGCGAGGAGCCGAGCTGAAGAAGCCCCGGCTCTCAGCAGCAAAATGCAATCCCTTCCCAGCCAGACATAATACAGCCAAAGAAAAGGTCACTCAGTTATTACTGAGCCAGCGGAGCCCAGGCAGCGCTTGTCAAGACCACAGAGAAGCAGCTCCCTTCCGATTTAAGACTATTTACCTCTCGCCCCCACCCCTCCCCTCTTCTCTCCTTTCCTTCTCTCCCTCCCTCTCTCGCTGGCTCCCTCGCTCGCTCTGCTCTCGTGTGCCTGTTCTGCAGCTCAGTCAAGTACAGCC
>NW_026000169.1:4907750-4995250 GCF_001458135.2 Marmota marmota marmota
TACAATATATATATATATATATATATATATATATATATATATATATATTTTAAATTTTAACATTTTGTGAAAAAATTAAAGGAAAAATAATCCTTAAAGAAATTAATGGTTCATAATTCCCTTATGCAGTTGAAATGGCAAAACAGTTTCCTAATTCAAAGGAAGCAGAAAGTGAAACCAAATAGTCTAATTTTCAATATTCAATAAGATGTAAAGGAAAAAATAAATAAAACAACAACAGGAGGCCCCAACATAATTTCTCAGAGATTATTTTCAGTAGAATTAAAAACAATAAGTATCATGTTGTTAGTAATCGCTTGAAAAAGAAATTTTTTATCATTTTAAAAGAAAATCACTTCCCCAACAAAGTAATACACCACTCTTGTGTTCCTCCAAGCAGCTGGAGGAAATATGAAATATTTTAAATGTCCTCACACGATTTATTTAACTGTTAAACAACCACACTCAGCTTTAATTCACTGAATTTTTTCCAGGGGTAATATTTTTTAAAAGTCATAATAGATACTTATAAAAGAAAAAAGAAATGAGTTTTAACTTATATTGTTCCAGGATGGTTACTAGCCAAGAAGACGAACAAATTTTATGATAGAGAACACTTTACTTCAATTTATAAGAAAGTAGAAAACAAAAGCGAAACCCAGTAACTTTTTTAAAGGGGTGTTAAATTTCTTCTGAGTCGCTCCAGAAAAGCAACTTGCTCTCACCTTAAGGTGCATTCCATGAAAAAATGAAACTTTTCAATATTGTCAATGTTCTAAATGATCATTCAAAATATTTGCTAGTTCTTTAGCTATATACATATCACAAGACACTTGTTCTTATGTAGAACAAGCTAAGAGGTCTATCTAATAACTCATCTGCACCTCCTACAAGTGTTTTAAGTTTGCACTTTTAGAATTTCTCTTACACAATTGTGCACTTCTGTTTCAATTTTCCATGTATTAAACAGAATCATCAGCCACTGCTAAGAGAAGATTTATCTGAGGCTTCAAAATGATAGTGTCTTTAAGAATCTGGGCCAAATGTAATTCTGGCCATTGTTAGTACCACTTCAATTTGATTTAGAGAGATTTTATTTAAAAAAAAACTATAATAATATTTAATTCTTACATGGAAAACATTTGATGTAGCTTCATATTTCAGAGACAAATTTAATTTAATACGTTCATGTTGGCTGAATTCTTTTAGAGACTAGATGTATACAATCTAAAAGAAGATGACACTGATTTACTATTCCTTTGTGAGTCTGGATACTGGTTGGAAAGCTTACATCTATATGTGGCTGTAAGCCAGGTCTAATATGCAATGAAACTGGCCAAAGGAGCAAAGTTTAGTGTAGATTATGATCTGCTCACTTGACTTTCATTGTGTTTGTGTAACCTAATTGTTTCCCAGTAAACTAAACCCCTTTTCCTATTGGGGTTGGTGTTATAGCTGGGTAGTAGAACATTTGCCTAGCATGTTCAATCACAGTACCAAAAAAAAAAAAAGATAGAAAATTTCAATCAACTTTTCAAATACATCCTATTTCATGTGGTTAGGTTTTCTGAACTGATAAAGATAATGCAAAGTTAAAAACATTTATCTTGGAGACAATGTACAGAACACGTCTACTATAGAGACTAGCTTATAGAAACTCCTCAATAAATGTTAACAATTAGTATCATATTCAATATGGTCCAGTTCAATTTTTTACTCTTCAGTGAGGGGTCACTTCTGTCATTAATTTCCTTTGCTCCTAGGCTTCTGTAAAATTTTGTGTGCTTTATTGCGAGTTAATTATATAGTCTGTATTCTTTGTTAGATTAAAAACCTTGAGAATTCAAATTCTGTCTAATTTAGCTTTGCATTCCACACAGTGCCAAGTGGAGTGTCTTGCTCACAATAGACATTTATTAAATGCTGATCAAATTGATTTGAATTAAACAAAGAAGCCACAGTCTTGAAGACGATGTTTAAAATGAAAATTCTAATCTAAGTTGTTGATAAAAATAAATTTCAAAGCATATTAAATCAGATGTAACTTGATAATATTATTTAGATATTTTCACACTACTCAGACATTCAAAAGATTTATTATAGCATAGTACACAGGTTTGTTTTGTCATCTGTCTTCATGAACAGACCATAAGTTATTAGAAGCAGACTCTGAATCTCAGTATCTACAGGTCATTCACAGTGCCTAGCACACAGTAAGTCCTTAATAAGTGTTTGTTACATGAACTGCTAAATGGAAAAATAATACATAGAGAGAAAAATTCAATGGATGATTGATATGAATAAAATTATCTTTATGTAAAAGATAATTTTATTTATATCAATTTTTTGAGACATATAAAGGAGGCAAATAATGGAGGTCAATGGAAGTTTCAACACAAATTAGAATTATAACAGTTCCCAGTAATGTGCAGAAATATTGGGATTTTTGTAAAGTTTGTAATAGTAAGAATGTTTAGGTAGATGATATTCATTACTTGTTACTATTAGGTACCAATAACAGCTTTAGAAGTACTATTTATAGTGGAAGAACATCTTGTGTAACATTTGAAAGGATATATCTATTCCTAGTTATGTCCTTAGTTTCTTAAGAAAATACTAAAAGGACAAAACAGCATCAAAACTCAAAAGAACTAAGACCAGAACATGGGCAGAATTTCCACTAAGCAAATGTAGGATGATATTCTTGGAATAGTCAGGTTATTTTAATGAAGTGAACACTTTAACAGGAAGACACTTTCAGTTTTCTCATAACTGTAGGAATATCCAGAGTATGAATCAACCAAAGAGAAGGTCCTTGTGTTTGTTTTTGAAGATATTAAAGGTTCAGTCTTAGACTTCCTCCATCTTTCTATCTGTCATCCTGCTCACCATTTGGAAACGTCATTTTCCAGAAATAAACGGGCAAGAGCTACAGAGTGGGACTACTGATTGCTCATTACATGTTGGCTGTTTCTTTCTGAAGGGGAGGTCTGAAGATGGGAACAGAGATATCCTGGATTTGGCAAGTTCTGGGACTTTTAGGTTGTCTACTTTATCTTCTCAATGTTTCAGAGAGAACCAGGCAGGAAGTTAAAAACAAAAACAAAAACAAAAAACCACGCAGGAAGTAAAAACAAAAAAACAAAAAACAACTTAAAAATGGCATCTTACCTGAGAGAATGCCTACTAAACACAGTAAATCACATGATCATCTGGGCACCTTAGCTTCCTTTCTAAGTATTAGGTATAAGTCTGAAATTTTATTGTCATTGATTCATCTGAGAGTATGTTCACAGGCAACCTACCTATCCAAATATTCTGAGAGTCACAGGGTTTAGGAAGTACACCATTCTGTCGTTTGTAAAGAGGGAAAACAAAGAAACAAATCATTAAGAACCACAAAGTACTCTGAAGTAGGAAAAGAATTACCATCTTGAAGACTCAGCAAAAGAGTATGATTCCAAAATTGATTTCTTGTAAGATGCAAAAGAACCTTTTTAGAAACTGTTTATCTGTCAGACTCAATAATAAAGATTCAAGAAATAGCTGAACTTTGGAACCAACCTAGATGCCCTTCAACAGATGAATGGATAAAGACAATGGAATATTACTCAGCTTTAAAGAAGAATGAAATCATGGCATTTGCAGGTACATGGATGGAGTTGGAGAATATCATGCTAAGGTAGCTAAGGAAGAATGGAGGGACTTTGGATTGGGCAGAGGGGAGGGGAGTGGGTGTGGGAATGGGAGGAACAGTGGAATGAGACAGATACTATTTCACTATGTACATGTATGATTGCACCCAACAGTGTGACTTTGGATCATGTATAGTCAGAGAAATGAGAAGTTGTGACCCATTTGTGTACAATGATTTGAAAAGTATTCTACTGTCATGTATAACTAATTAGAACAAATAAAAACAAATGAACCTTCATGAAGCAGGATCAGCAGACAACAAGGAACAAGTGAGATACAAAATAGAGACAGAAGAAGAATTTCAACAGAACTAATTATGTAACAGGAAAGGTAAACCCCACATCTTAAAAGATACTGAGAATACTGAACACTAGCAATAATATAGAAGGAAGAGTGGAGTGATGAGGAGGAGGATGAACTGAGAAGCTATCATACAATGTATCAGGCAAGGACAAAAGATGGACATTATAAAAGAGAATGTGATAGTAAGACCTAAATAGACAGTCAGTTAGTAACTAGTGTTCTTGAATAAGAAATTGACACATATCATCCAAAGCAATAAATAAAGATATGATAGAAGAAAAATTTCCTGATTGACCAGCTCATGTACAGATTTTATAGCTTTACTTAATTCAAGATACAACAATAAAAGAGACCCGCGGAACTCACCACCAAACCTGAATTATAGGGGTAATGAATAATAATTTAAAAATTCAAATACCTAAATAAGAAGAAAAATTAAAAGAAAGGATTATTCACAAAGGCAAAATGTCTCCAGTAGTTACAGACATTGCCACTAAATATTTTCAGAGAATTAAAAAAATCTAAGAATTTTGAAAAAATAATATTGTGACTTAAGAATTTCATATCCAAGTCATATGTTTTCTTGTATAAAAATAAACCATTTCAGAATGGTTTTAGATGCATAAGTAGTTATATAAATGTTATTTACATAACTTTATAACTTTAATTTGTTTTAATTATTTGAAGGTTGTTCCAAATTAATCTTAAAGAGTCAGATTTTATAACACAAAGATGGGAGGGTCATAGAACAAAAGATTTATGGGGATTTTCTTTCTCTATGTAGATAAAAATGTCAGAAGCTACTTTATTTATTTGCAGTACTGGAGATTGAATCCAGGGCCTCTTGCATCTAGCTAAGGCCTGTACTACCAAGCTATGTCTCCATCTCCAGTAGGATGATTTGTAAACTAGTATTTTCCTTTGTTTCTCTTTAAAATATCACCCTTTACCTGTTACCAGGCAGTTACGTCTCATTCTTCACCTCATAGGTCAGATGAAATCTCTTGATAGAACCAATGACCTAAGAAGGTAACTAGTGCTTTTGAGATGTCTAATATACCACATTTACATGCCTGAGACATGTATGACAGTTTATTTGCTATGCAAAGCATTGTACTGACAACTTTTTTTTTCCTACCTACTTTTTCCCCATTAATGAAGCCTCTACTCATGACTATGTTTTGTAGGTTAGGAAATAGAAAGGTTAGTCAGCGGTCTGAAATCCCAATGCTGAGTAATAAATTTGAATTTGCATCTTAATTTCAAATAGGAACAAAATGTTTACTTCATGATTTTTTAAATTTATGAGTGCTTCATGGATTTTCAGAAAATGGTACTTTCTATTTTTCCTTGGTTTTAACTTTATCATCAAATTGAAAAAAAAAAAAGGAGTCAATCTTTTACACCTTATACAACTGGTTTAACCTACGTATTGTTAACTCTTAAGTGTACAATTATCCTACATAAAGATATTTATAGATAAAAAAAATCACATTTCTAATTTTTAATTAATAAGATAGTAGATTTGAAACTTTTATTACAACTTCTATTTATTTTTATATTATTTAAAAAAATATCCCAGAGTTATTTTTTTTTTGGAAAGAAATTTGAGGACCTATATTTTTGGCTATAGAGAAACTTTTTAAAATAAAATTTTATATAACATCAAACTTACAGAAACATTTCTGGAATAGTAGCATTTACCTAAATTCATCAATTATTTGATTATCACCTTATTTACTTTCATTATCTTTCTCTCTTCATTCTCTGTCAATGTATTATTTTTAAATTTATTTTTTTAGTTGTAGATAGACACAATGTCTTTATTTTATTGATTCATCTTTATGTGCTGCTGAGGATGGAACCCAGTGCCTCATGCATGCAAGGCAAGTGCTCTACCACTGAGCTACAGACCCAGCCCCTCTGTCAATGTATTCTATGATGAAGAATACATTGGAGATTGGAGATTTTATGCCTTGCCCTTAAATATCTTACCAGGTATTTCTGTGAAAAAAAAGAGTAAAAGCCCAATCTTGACATTTTCATAAGTAATTAAAATCCATTTTTTGAAAGTCAGAAAATTTAACATCGATAAAATATTATTATCTAATCCAAAGTGTGTACACAAATTTTGTCAATTGTTCCATTAAGGTCCTTTAACAGCAGTCCTTTTCCTGTCCCCATTTAGGATACAGTTGAGGATCATGTATTGCATTTAGTTGTCATATGTCCTCCTCTAATTTTTTTTTTTTTTTTTTTTTTTTATGGTACTGGGGATTAAACCCAGGGCATGGCACAAGCTAGGCTAATGCTGTACCACTGTGCCACATTTCTAGCCCTTTTTATTTTATTTTGAGACAGGGTCTCACTGAATTGCCCAGGCTGGTATTACACTTGCAATCCTCTTGCCTCAACCTCCTGAGCAGTTGGGTCTACAGGTATGAATCTCATCCTTATTTATGAAAAGCTTTGAAGTCCAAAACCATTTCTTCTCATGGTCAGTGAAGTTTGCAAGCAGACTACTAGATCCCCACACTGGTTTACCTGGTGAACACTGCAAAACACAGTTTTTTCTGTACCCACAATGCTCTTATTGACTCATAACCTGGGGAAGGGATTTCTCTTTTGTTTGCTTGTTTTTTTCTTAAATCTAGCAGATGGGCATAGTGGTGCATGCCTACAATCCCAGAGACTAGGAGTCTGAACGGGATAACAAGTTCAATGACAACCTGGAAACTTATGGAGATCCAGTCTCAAAATAAAAAATAAAAAGGGCTGAGAATGTAGCTCAGTGATAGAGCAGCCCTGGGTTCAATTGTTAGTACTGGAACAGAGGGCTGGGGTTGTAGCTCCATGCTAGAGTGTTTGCCTAGCACATGTAAGGCACTGGGTTTCCTCCTCAGCACCACCTAAAAATAAATAAATAAATAACATAAAGGTATTGTGTCCATCTACAACTAAAAATGTTTTTTTAAAAAAAGGCTTGAGTACTGCAAAAGAAACTCAAAAGTAGTAAATCTGGTGATTAACTAGGTTTGGAATTACTGAGGTCAACCAATGGCAAACTTGGAGAAGGTTCTGCTGAACTTAGCCAAAGCGGCAGCATTAGAGGAGAGAGGAGGAAGAGGAGTGTAAGAGGAATCAGGGAGACATAGGGGGTGAGAGCTTTTCCACAGATACTGAGGAATGTTATCTGAAGCACAGCTAGTAAAGAAGATAACTCTGGAAAGAGTAAAACAAAAAAAGATTCTTTTGACTTTGATAATCTTAAGCTTCAAGGAAGCAAATTGTTTCTTGAAAAATTTTGACCTATTCTGCAAGAAAACATTTCTGTGATCATATGGATTTGAAGAACAATAATAATCCAGATTCTTTCTCACAACCTTTCATATATAAATATTTATCCTAAATCTACAAAATTACAAAGCATTTACCCAATTTGGGAACCATATCATTCTTTTTTGGAGGAATCCTTGTGCTACAGGTGGTTTGTACCTGATTTGTCCCCCTGAGAGTTCACAAGTTAGAGGCTTGGTTCCCAAGATGGCAATACTGGTAGGTGGTGTGGCCCAGTGGGAGGTACTTAGGTTAACTGGGGTATTCTCTAGTCTGGCTTTCTGTCCTGTAATATGGTGTCTTCCTTTCACATATGCTTTTGCCTTGATGTCATCTGTTATTAGTCCCTTACCAAAGGCCAGATCCTGGACTTTCAGCCTCTTAAACTGTTAACTAAATAACTTCCTTTCTTTATAAAGTTAAGTGGCTTTAGGTATTTTGTAAAGAAATGAAAAAAATGGACATATAGCTTTACATATTATTTTATTGTCTAAATTACTTTAGATGTTGCATTAAATTTTGAAAAACTGAACCACGTAACTCAGGTAAGTTTTTTAAAAAGACTTTCACAAGGAAAAAGTTATAAGGAAATTTATTTTCTCCACCTTTCTTAGTTTAGAATTATATCTAAGAACAGCTAATACTACCAACAAAGACACATATAGAATAATGGTGACTGACAAATGATTAACAAAGAACCATATAAATGACTAATAGTAATGAAGATGATGGTTAGCTAAATCAAATAAAATGTGCATTGAGGCAAACAGTGCATGATGTTGGGCTCTTTATGGCTGGAGATTATTTTACTTAACTTTCTTTGCTAGAAGATATAGATTAATATTAATTTTTAAAAACTTTGCATAAAATCTCCTTATGTCCCTTTTGAGTTTTCATGGTTTTGAACATTACATGAAGGTAAAAGAAAAAAATAAATCCAATAAAGTCTGAAAATACTAGTTAATTTAAAAAAAGTTACTCCTCCACTATGGAATAATAGAGTTGTCCCTAAGGAGCAATGTCATTAAAAAAAAAATTAAAAGAGGTTCCACCATTCCCCAGCTTATCTCTATAATTATAGTTTAAGGAAAAATATATTTTATGCTATTTATTTGTATTTATTTACATTAGTAACATATCATAAGATACTAGAAATTGAGAAGCAGCTTTGTGTTGATTGTACTCACCCAGATGCATTTCTACTTTTTATGCAATGGCTGAGGTGACCCATGTAGATAAATTCAGCTAGGAGTAGGCTGGGGCTGGAAAAGACAAGTTGGCTCCTTATCCTTTAGGGTCTTCCTTCCATAGAGCTCACCTCTAGTTTGAGATTTTTCATAGCATGGCAGTTAGTCTCTAAGAAAAAATTTTCTAAGACAAGCTGCAGTGTGCAAGAATTTATCAAGCCTCTACTTGTATCACACTGGTCACTGTCCCATGGAACAAAGCAAGTCATGTGACCAAGCTAGAATTAGAAAGAACTGGAGGGTGAACACTATATGAGGTGGTGCTTTGGGGACCATCAGTATCATAGTCTGCCCCAGAAGAAGAAATTAGATTCATTTCTGTCTGTGTTGACCAATAATTTGCATCTGATCATCCATCTAGGTAAGGACAGAAGACAGAAGTAAAGAAGAAAGGGGTATATTTATAAAAGTACTTAGAAATACTTTTTGGAACATATAAATTTTGTGACTAATGAAATTAATTTCTTAATTGGAATCACTTATGATTTGAGTAGACAAGATTAAGAACTGTGAATTGAGCTATTTCTAATATGTTAGCTACTAAAATTAATACCATAGCTAATATCATAGTGCAATAAAACAGGAACTTTGGGCTAGGAAATAGGGTACACACAACTGTCATTAAGCTGTGTGACTTTTAGAGTGCCATTTAAAATTTTAAGACCCCATTATATATTAAAGCAAATGTCTTGAACTATATTACTTCTTAACACCATTTTAGCTCTAAAATTTTCCATATCTTTAAAAATTCTTAAAATAGTATTTGAAACTCAAAAAAACCAAAACGTAACAAAAATTTCCTTACTAGTCAGTGATAAATATGTAACCACTAATTTATAGTTATTAAGATTTTAACTCAACCTATTGGCTCCTTTTATCAGCCTGTTAAAATCTCAGTCAAAACAGACAGCACTGTCAAAGGATGTTTCTATGATCTGGGTATCTATCCTTCGATATTACCAGATTACCATGATTAGAACTGAATAATAAACAAGGTTCCTATACAGGGCTCGAGGATAGTCAAATTTGCAAATATGACTAAATAAGAAGGGAAAGGAGGTTACATTGTTCTGCAGTGGTAGGAGTTAAGGAGTGTTTGGTGATCCCTGTTCATCAGAGATACAGTATAAGAAATGTGTCTCACTTTGGAATTCCTCTTCCCAACTTTCTACCTTTCCACCTGATGAAGGTGGCTTGAATGACTGAACTTGCAGATCCCTTGTGATATCCCCCTCCCACTCCCACTCATTCTATTGTTTTTCTGGTCATTTAGTTAAACTTTTCTTTTACTCTTCTTACAAACAAACCGCCCTAAACTTACAGCAGTATAAGGCACTGGCTTGTGTCTACATATAAGCTGTTATTTGCATGATAGAAGTTTTGTTTTGTGTTTTTTTCCCCAAATCCACAAATAGCATCCTATTATTCCTTTTTCTAGCTCTCATATTTTGCCCTTGTCTTGTGTATGTGACATCTTCAAATAAGCTCTTTCATTTGCTCCCTTTCCTACCTCCTTATATGCTGTGTACTTCATATCAACTGGTCCATCCTTTTGAGTATGGAAAGTTTTATATGATATACAAGCTTTATAAAATGCTGTATATGCTTTGGATTCACAATGAAATTTTCATGCAGGGATATTTTTCTGCTTTGGATTACTACTATCCAAGTTTTCTGTGTCTTCCAGTTTCTTCAAAGCTGATTTGCTGTGGATGAAATACTATATAGATCTGTATGATAGAACTTTCCAGGGTGATAGATACCTTTTCCTACCTCTGGTGTCCAATACTCCATCCTTTAGCCACATGTGAACCTATAAGTTTAGTAATTTAATCAATTTTAAATTATACATTCAAGTGTAACTTATGGCTCCCCTGTCATACTAGTGCAATGGAAGAGAGAATATTTGCACTTTAAGAGTTATTTTCCTGACTTTCCTACACTTAGATTATTTCTTATACTTGGAATGTCCTGCCTTATTATCTCAGTCCAGAAAATTCTACCCATCATGATAGGTCTAGATCTAGATTTATCTTCTACAGAACAGCGTCTTGCCGGGAGACTGTACTGATCCTCACTTTCTTGTAACATTAAGCATACCACTCCTCTGCAATTATGGCAAACTATTTATTGTGCACTACAATTCAGCTGCTTCCCCAAAGTGTGTTTTTCTCCATAATCAGAATTAAAATTCTCTTCGAGGTCAGAAACTCTGTCTAACATTTCTTTTGCATTCCTCTTGGCAACATACCATATGCTGGCCACCTGGTTGCTGTTCAATAAATATTTATTGCATGGATAAATAAAGTAGTTTACATGAGGGAGCAGGGTGACTGGGCAGATGGTCCCCAAACAATAAAAGCACCACTTCTTCCTACTAGAAATGATGGTATCTTTTGATGATTTTTCCTTAAGGTTCCAGAAAAGTCTCTAAGTATGCAGTTAGGAAGCCTGGCAAGGAGAGAACCAGTTTTTTTTTTTTTTGGAAATTTCAGTGTGTAGTTCGGCAGTGTTTCATGAACAGGCTTCTCTGTTTGATTTCCTCCAGTATGAAATACACCTAAAGCAGAATAGAGTACCAGAGTGAAATTTTAAGCTTTCTCTCATGTGTGTAGAAAGCCACATGGTGGCTCCCACCACTAGTGATTTCAGATCTGTCTAATAGTTCTGGTTTGACTTTTTACAACTTCTTAAAATGGTTGGCTATGTTATTTGTATATTGCATTTATTCAAACTACTGACATGACGACTATTACTCCTGAACTTTCTGGAGTGGGACAAGCAAACAAAATGATAAAGCAAATAACAAACAATGTAACACACTGCTAATGATTTAAAATCATCCTAAAAAAAAAGATTTCAAAATATTATGTAAAATTCTCAAAAAGTTTGAAAAGACATGCCATTTAGAGTAACAATATAGTGTCACTAACATTTTTGAAAATAGTCAACAATGTCTAGAATTTGTTTATACATATGGCATGCATTTTAGATGTAACAGCCAGGAAAATCTCATTATTGTAGACTTCACTTGAAGATCTCTGAGGTCCCTTCCAGCTTTAAAATGCTGAATATAATTCAGAATTTATGATAATTTGAACTAGGCTAGGCTGAAATTTACTTTTGTATGATCTATGAAGCAAGGATTTGCTAATAGTGTAAACAAGATTGCTTGAGGCTTTTAACCAAGCTGTTCTTAAAGATTTTAACACATTGTGTGATACAAATGGGTCTAACTAATTTCAAATGATACCCATCTATTTATTAAAGCATGCAATGAAAGTCTGTTACTTAGAAGTACTTTTATTAGCAGCTAAATTTACAGTTTGAATTTTAAAATGAGACATCTGCATTTTTATTAGAGTCTATAGTTTATTTTGTTCTTAATTCAGGTTGGTTTCTGTAAGGGCAGACTATATCAATGTTTTTTTTTTTTCCTGTAATTAGAAATGATTACATCAAATACAGTTGTGTGGGCTGGGGTTGTCATTCAGCAATAGGGCACTTGCTAAGCACATATTATGCTCTGGGTTTGATACTCAGCAGTAAAAAAAAATTATTTCACTTAGTTATTTTTCTCCCTTTTACTTGTTTTTTAAATCATGTTGATATATTAAAAATATATTTATTAGACATGGATATTATTTCAGTGCCAACTCAGGTGAGGCAGTTTATGGCAACCTAATTACTCTCTGAGGAATAATTAAAAATCCAGAGCTTCTTAAATTTGGCTGTAATTCTGATACTCAGAATTACAATGGGGTAATATAGAAATACAATGGGGTAATATAGAAACTGTAAGATTAGATTGATTCCTGTAAGGTTTTAATTTTCTTCTTCATCATATTGTGATCCAAATTTGCTTTTACTGATGCTAAAACAATTCTTTGAGCACTAAGGCTAAGAAATATTATTTACTGTAGAACTGAGATTTTACTCTAGACAACAGGGCTTGACAATATGCTTCACTTAAAAATGATAAAAATCCGTCTAAAAATCTGTACAGAAAATACATATACTGCATTATAAAAAATGAATATAAAAGGATTAACTTAGTAGGGTCTTGCACATGGTTTAGAATGACAGGTTGAAAATCATTGAAGGAAAACAACTAAGGGATGTTCCTTATCACTTGTTACATGTTTACAAAGTGGAAACAAAATTATTACTACGGAAAGACATCTGTTTTAAAATCTCTATGTTGTCCCTTTGCAAGTATAATTTTTAAATACCATATTTTTGGAGACTGTAGGCCAGATTATACTGGGCATATTTGTATTAGTACACATGGATCAATAAGTATGATAATGCAAAAGACATACAAATGAATGCCAAACTTTTACATCCATAGTGCTTTGAATATTGTAAAACTTAAAAAACACAAATTATTGTATTTTTTGGTTAAATAACACTTAATAAGTATCTAATGTACTCCTTTTACTGGCCTAAGTGTTCTGTATTATCTTACTGAATCCTCACAAGAACCTATGAAAGAAGTACTATGATTATCTTCATTTAATAGGGGGGAAATTAAAGTTGTGAGAAAGAATAATTTGCACAAGTGATTCCACTAATATGTGGCAAAGAAAGCATTTGAATTCGCATATGTTTGACTCTAAAAACCTATGCACTTGCCCTTCAAATTACTGTGTTTCTAAATAAGATTTGCATTTATTTTCACATCACATCACTTGTACTAATTATCTTAATGCCCTGATCTCTCCATATAGTAAACATGAGTAAGTCACTAATGCTAAAAATGAGAGGTGTGTTTTGAAAAAGTCTGGAATCGTTATAATTGAAAAGGTGAAGATACTAATCTAAGGCATGAGGAGTTCTGAATGATGGTCTAATGAAATTTGAATATAGCTTCTGAAACTATTTTGCTCAACAAACCAAGTGAGCATCTTTTGAAATTTCATTTTGATCCATGTTTTTTTTTTAATTCCATTTATGTGTTTTGGTTTTTATTTTTAATTTTTAAATGACATAATGAGCACCATGTGACAGTTCCATACATGTATACATGGTGTAATGTTCAAAAGAGGGTAAATACATCTACTTTCCAGTATGAAATTCTTCATCTGAAGTTTTTTATACCAATGTAATGACTTCTTATATCTTATTCAATTCAAGGTTTCTGCTTCATGCCAGTTGGTCAGAAAGGGTAAATTTCACTCATTACTTCTTAACATAAAGAAAGTGCAATGATGTAGAAAATATAGTCTGTTGAAGAAATATCAGTTGCTTGAGAGTCCCAATATACAAGACTTAAAATTCAGTGATCTTTAAAATCCTTTTCTGTTTCCTCTTTCTTTCTTTTTTTTAATTTTTAATTTTATTTATTTATTTTTTGCACTTTAAAGTATCTATTACTCACCTAAATGAAGACAACAACCGGTTCAGAGCAAGTTCTTTTTAATATACAACTTTAACCCTAATGGCATTTGGCTGAATGACCTCTAGTAAGTACTTGCTAGAAATAATCAACACAAAATAAAACTCAGAAAGGTTATAAATGCTCATAAAAATTGTTATTAACACTGGGTTATAAAAAATTCCTTGTTAAATATTTACCTATAATATTACATACGGAAAAAATTGGTTCAGTAGAACAAGTATCCAAAACAATCAGAAAATATAAATCTGGGCTGGGGATGTAGCTCAGTGGTAGTGTTTATGCTTTACATGGACAAAGCCCTGGTTTCAATTCCCAGTGCTAGGGGTTGGGGGGAAGCATAACCATTAATAAATTTTGATATGGGCAAAAATTTATTGGTCAACTTTTTCTCATAATATTTACATGGCAAATTACTGACTCCAATAAAATATTTTCATAACAGAAAATGTTACTGAACAAAGGAAATTAAAAGTATATATGTTGATTACAGAATTAACTTGGAAAAATGAATTTACTCTACTAATATCCCAATAGAAGTGTAAAAATTATTTCTCTAATAAATTGGAATCAAAGTATAAAAATGTCAAAGCTTAAAATATTCACTCATAAATTGGTGGTGTAAAAACAGTGAAGTAAAAGTATTTTGTGTATTTTCCATTCTAAAATCTTCTATCTATGAAATGAATTTGGTAATGATTACACTGTCCTGCCTACCAACTCATAAAGTTTTCATGAAAGTCAAATGAGAGGATAATTGTGAAGGTGATTTTTTGAATAGAAAACATTATTTAATGGCATTCAGTACTTTGAGCTGCCTGTTAGACATTTTTCATTAAATTAATGTCTAGTACAAACTAAACTTACATCATGTACTCAAAATATTAATCTCTCTCTGTGACTTCCCTATACTGTCAACGACTCTACAATTCTAGCTCTTCTTCAGTACCCGAGGGTTGAAAACTCAAAGTTCCTTTGGCTCCCTCTCCATTACTATCACAGAAGTCAAGAAGCACCTGCTAATCAACCGGACTGTAGATGTTCCAAACAAATTGGTGTCATACCTCAGTTGCTACTTGGCTATATAGCCTTATCCCATATTATACAATAGATATGTTTCCATAAATTTGCAGAAATTAATTTTTTTATAATTGAAATATATTCCATATGCAATAAAATGATTTTAAGGAGTTTTAAAAAATATTTTGGATAATGAAAATAATTCATTGAAGAAGAATGAAAATAAAAGAAAACCAATTGAAAAAAGTGAAAAATTCATGTGACTCTTGATTTTTCTGTGCTATGTCATTAAAACATGACATTGTTTTTTTTTTTTTTTTTTTTTACTCTTTCAGAAAAACTGTTATGAAGGAATGCCAAATGTAGTTCATTGAAGATTTGCTTCTTTGGCTAGGCTAGCAATTCAATGACCCATTGAATTAGTGTCATTGTGGTTATGTGGTTTGGTTTCCGCTTTATAATAAACCCCAAAGCTTTAAGTAAATGAGTGTGATTAATTGAAAGTTTTAAGCAGTAGTAAAACAAGTACAGAGGAGAAGGAACAAAGCATTATTCTGTCCTTTGTATGTGAGGCAGTGCAGATGACATTTAAGATATAACTGGAAGAAGCAACTGAATTATAGTGACCATAACTTAGCTGTGTGATCAATTTTATTTTCAGTGGCTCTTGAAATGCAATAATAAAACTTAGTAGAACAAATCCTGATGCCTATGATAATTGTGGAAAGTATTTAATTTCATTGCAAGGAAAAGAGATATATTAAATTTTTTTAATGATAAAACTAAAAACATGGTAATCATTCATATTATTAAAATTGTTGTAAAAGAGTTATCTAGGCATATGCCTTCATATGATAGGAAGTTCTTTCTTTTCTTTTCTTTCTTTATTTGTTTTTCTTTTTTCTTTTCTTTTTTTGATGCTGGGGATTGAACCTAGGGTTTCTTGTGCTAAGCACATACTGTACCCTTGAGCCATACTGACCAGAAGAACGTTTTTCTATATTGAATATTTTCTTGGGATGATTCTATCATTGTTATATACTCTTTTAAAATTTCTGAGAATATCAATGAATTCACATTGATAAGATCATGATCAACTTAAATGGCATGGTGACAGTTCAGCTATAATGACTCATTATGCATGAAATCTTTCCTGTGTAACTTTAAAATTGGAAGCTGATAGACCCATGTTTGGAGGATGTCTTTCTGTTTATAATAGAAACCAAAGCAGTATGTGGGAAATAATATATCTTAGTATAATTCTCTAAATATTTTAATAAAATTTGGCACTGGCACTAAGTGAACATAAAATTTTTAAAAATGTAAAGGCATATATAGACAAACAGGACAAGCCACTTGCTATTAGGTTATGACTTTTAAAAGGAAATTGTATAGATTTCTGTATTTCTATAAAAAAGAAAATAAGAAAAAAACGTTTGTATTACTTATATAAAATAACTTTGGGCCAAATGGAATCAGAGTGGTACAAGCAGCATCTTGATCCTTAATGTCTAGACCATGTATGAAAAGAAACTAATTCACTAATGAATACCATCAATATCTGAACTGGTCTTAAGAAAACATTTATTAGCACATTAAGTCACAGTGTTATTTATAAAACATGGAGTTCAAATGTATCCTTGTGACAATGTTTAGATCATTTCCACCAAAACAGATGTACTTTTCTAAAAATGAATAAAAGTTTTAAGGCTAAAAATCTATTTTTATATGTTTTTAATTTAAATGACCACTGTTTCTCTGGGTGGACTGTGTATTCTAGATTTTCAAGATCAGACTAGATTTCTTAAAAATGTCTTTTAAAAAATAAAAATGAGTCTCTACATGTATAATTGAATATAATTTACCCTTTAAATCATTTTTTAATAATTAAGGTCATAAAGGAGAAAGGAAAGATATCCATTATCAAACCATATGTCCTGAATTTATATACAGAATATATGGGCATTTTATCCATCACCTAATACTATAGTATTTCAATACCATGCTTTCATTAATTATTCACTTATGTATCACTTAAAATACTGTTTGAACTGTAGTTTCCAAGGTCCTGCACTATCATCTTCTGGTTGTACACAAGGAATGTCTAAACCACCCACCCTAAACTATTTGGGTGGGTTGAAAGAGATTGCTGTCTTTCAGCCTTGATTGATCTCTTTTTCTGTATCCCCCAATTCTTCTCTGTTTAGATTCCTATGCCCTTTAGGCCACAGAAATAAAAAAAATAAGTTCCAATGTCACTGTCTGTCTGTCTGCCCCTTTGTCATTGAGCTCAGGAAGGCTCCTGTTATTCCTCAAGTGAACTACTAAACTTCCTGCCTTCCCTCTTGCTTTTTCTTCCCAGTCAATGCTCCGTTTTGCTGTTGGCATTATCTGAAGTTTGAGTTTGATGCAATTCTTTAAGACTTTTCAGTGCCCCTAACCAGACTTAACTTCCTGTTGCTCCAAGCCTCAAATGTATCCTCTAGTCAGGCCAGTTTTGTGTACCTCCTGTATGTTTCTACACCACATTTGTGCATCCTACTACTGTATTCTCTTTAGTTAAGGAAACTGGATGAAATCTTGCAATAAGCCCCTTTTGTGACTTTATGAAATGGGAACTGGCTCCACAGTTTTTACTAAGCCCGTCCAGGGAAATTCTTTTAGAGAGGGAGAGGGAGCCCTGATTCATGAGCATCTGCTGTGTCAGCCACTTTTTTGTACCTGACATTACTTCTGACTGCACAGCAACTGTGTGGCACAGATCCTATTTTTATTTTATGAATGAAAAGCATTAGAGTGCAGAGAGTTTAACTACCTTGCCAGGAATAATACCTGTGGCTACAGAATGAAGCCCAGAGTCAACCATTTGACTCTAAGGACCAAAATCTTTACACTGTACCACATTCAAGTTCTACGTGTGTTTCCAGGGCCAGTGGTCGCACTGTTAGTGGGCAGATCAGGTTAGAGGCTCTTTTTGCGAGTTGGTCACAAATAGAATTGATTTTGATCTTTGTGAATTGTCACTGTGATTTTTTGACAACATATTCTCACAGACCACAATTATCTGACTTTGATATTTTGTTCCAAGTGTCTACTGATTCCCAGCAGAGTCCTTTCGCAGGAACCTTGGGCCAGATCCTGCTTGGGTCTATGTTCCCAGGCCAAACCATCCTACATGTTTGGCTCCTAAGTCATAGATGAACCACAGAGCATGGGAAATGCTAGTAAAAGGTACATATCTCAGGGGCCAACTCAAACAGTGGATGATGACTTACAAAACCATCTTAAAATGTAATGAATATATGTATCCTCAAAATGTTACACAGGGTATCTGGCTGAGGAATTTGGGCAGAGTAGATTCAATTTATAGTGGTAGGGAAGCTTTATTTTTCTTTGGAAATAAATATTAATATTTGGCATTAAGCCACCTAGGTGGTAAAAAAAACAGGGGGAAAGAAAGAAAGCATTATGTGTCCACTCCTTTGCCTTCACAAAATGTACTTGAAAGAGAAAAAGAGTTCCTCAAAGGCTTTATCTCTAGAATAGAAAATCACCACTTTGTTAAAGAGTAATATGGATAAAGATCACAGGGAAATTGCTACACACACACACACACACACACACAATAAAAGAAAAGAAAAGAAAAAGTCTGCAAACAAAAGCCATGGATTCCAGCCTGTTGAGAAAAATTCCAAACAAAGGTCCATGATTTGTTATCAAAGTGGATGATACTTTTCTGATTTTGCCTTGTTTTTCTCCTTCTTTCATCTTTTTCCTTGTTGTGTAATTTTTAACATTCCCCTTAGTCCTTTGTACTAAAACCACAAAATATATAGGAAATATTTTGTATCAAACACTGACTCATAATTTGTTAATTTTAATTAATTATGTATTTGTTACATAATAATTTATTATGTATTTATTTTCCTATTATCGGACATTCCTGAAAGTGGACAACTATTAATTTAATGCTGAGAGTAAAAGAGAAAAGCAACATGGCAGATGTTACATTTTATTCTACTTCATTGCCAATTTGTGGAACTAAGAGGACATAAGGGGATATAAGAGGACATTTCTTAAATACTGTATTTAAGAAATACATATTTATTATACAAGTCTACTTGCACAGAGTGAGCAAAATTTATATTGGAAGAAAAAGAACAGTACTTATTTCTTTCCTTTGATACCTGAGTAAAAGGAAGGACACAGCTACTATCATCTACCAGGTGGGCTAGTGAACTTATTATTGTTGTGTGTGTGTGTGTGTGTGTGTGTAAATTACAAATAATTACCATACTATACATAGTCAATATTTGAAGTTTTATACAAATTACTTCACAATATTTTTTCTTCATTTATAACTTGAGATTTTTTCTTTGGTAAAAATTAATGATCAAAAAATAGGTCACATATTTTGAATTGTTTCAAACATTTGTGAGGACAAGCATATGTACAGAAGAACTCCTACAAATACAATTTAATGTCATATCCTAATATTATTCAAATATATATAATGTACAAACATACATAGTAGAACATTTCCACATTTTTAAATTTCAAATGCACCTTTGTTTTTGCTGTAACATATCTTGTGTGGTAGTATGTCTCATATATAGTTAATTAATTTCTTATTGACATGTATGTGGGGAGGATTAAGATAAGTGAACTAAATTGATATTGGGATTTTCCTGTAAGTAGGGAAAACAGAAGGGAGTTGGGGAATGGGGTGTAAAATGGTCAATCATAGACAAAAATAAGGACAGGATTTGAATGTGCATTAACATGGCATACATTCCTTGTAGTACCTTATATCAACACTAAGATAAATATATGTCAAATGAAAAACTGAATGATGGTAAAACTGTATTAAAATATGGTGCATTTAGTAAAATAACATTTTATGAACCACTTACATAGACTTTCTGTATTCAAATCCTCCAGAAAATATCAACCTTTCTTATTAAATAAACTCATTTAAAATTTTTCTTATAAAATGTATTATAAATTATAGCCAGAATAAAAACAATATGAATTATTAGATAACTGTGAATGTATATAGATATTTCATTACAGGTAGAGGCAGTTTGAGGGGACTTTAAACACAGAGATATTAGAAGTCCAGGACAGGATTTTTGTATTTAGAGAAGTGTTTGTTTTATGTGTGTTTTTTTTTTTTTATGATGGGAATAAGAGGAAAGTACTCAATAGACTAGGACCTCTAATATGAAATTTACCAGCAGTGTAAATAACTATTCCCAGAACAACTTTAGTTCTAGAATTTAATGTCATATCATAAGAGCTTCTCCTTTACTTTTGTAGGCATGTTATTATTTCCCCATATGTTGAACTTTCATATAGTCAGTTTCTTTTAGGAAGAATAATGCTATACTGTGTTATACATATATCAGAGGGAGATGGATACATTTAAGTGATATTTTGGAATAGACATATAATAGATATTCTCACATATTTCAGTGCTCAGTTTAAAGAAGGTCAATATTATTATTTATAAAATAGATGAATACATTACCTGTTTCAAAAACTCTCATATCAAGTGTAACATTATTATTGTAATCTAAATTAGTGCAAAAAATTTATCAACATATACATAAGTATTTAAAATTTGACTTTATTTCTTTGCTGAATATATATATATATATATATATATATATATATATATATATCTNCTCTCTCTCTCTCTCTCTCTCTCTCTGAATATATATATATATATATATATATATATATATATATATATATATCTTTCTGAAAAAGCTGAATTTAGATTAATTTCTCATTATGCTCTTACTACCAATTTCTTGTATTTTATTTGCAGAGTACAAGTCTGAAGACTTAAATGGGCTCATATTAAATTTTATTATATTCCTTATTAAATAGATTTTTTAAAATGATAACTTATGGGGAGAAAATAAATATTTTTCCATAAAGGTATTTAAATCTAGATGTAGAGAAAAATATTACGTGTAGAAACATTAGGGAGGTTGACAATCTAAACACAGCTTCTTTTAAAAGAAACATCCCTATTCCAGACTCTGAGAGAAGGTACTTCTTCCCATGCTGCCATCTTCTGTATTAGGAACAAATAGAGTAGAGTGAATTCTTGATCTTGGAGAAGCCAAATCACAGACTTCCATGCATCCCATTAGCTAGAATAAAAGGTGATTAAAGCCAAGCATATATGTTTTGGGGGTTTGTATTAATAAATGCCTCAAGAATCAACTCAGTTTATCAGAATTGCTACACCTAATGAAACCCAAAGCTAAGTTCACACCTGGCTGTCTGTGTACAACCACATTCAAAGTAAAGTCTTACAGTAGCACAAAGTGAGAAAAAAAGAACAAAAACAAAGGCGGCCCCTGATACTAGAAGAAACTCTTCAGAAGTATGGCCATGGCTACTATGATGGACACTAGTAAAAAGAATATCAAATTTTTGCTTCTAAAGTATCTAGAGCTAACTAAAAGTTAGAAATGCCCTCAGCCCTAGCCTTGGTGAGGGATTTTCAATGTTATCTCATGATTCTGAATTTCCATGAGTTCTAGCTCTATCCTTAGTAAATTTTCTTTTGCTTAAGCTTGCTTGAATGTGTCTTTACACCCATTCAAACAAATTAAACTTGTTTAAATTTTTTTTTTAAAGACATGAGTGTGGGAAAGATGAAAGAAGACATTTTGGGTCCCCTTCTTCCCTTTATTTTTTTATTTTAATTTTTAAAAATATTTTTTAGTTTTTGGCGGACACAACATCTTTGTATGTGGTGTTGAGGATCAAACCTGGGCTGCACGCATGCCAGGCGAGCACGCTACCGCTTGAGCCACATCCCCAGCCCCAAACTTGTTTAAATTAAGACAAAGAATAACTCAAACTCAAACAATGCAGGAAATAAATGTTATAGGATCTTTCTGAATATATATATACACACACACACATATATATACACACACATATACATATATATATTTGAATATATATATTTTCTGAATATATATATGTGTGTATATATATATTATTTTTTTGTAACAGGAATTGAACCAATTGACCACTGAGTGATGTCCTAGCCCTATGTTATATTTTATTTAGAAACAAGTTCTCACTGAGTTGCTTAGCTTTTGCTGAGGCTGGCTTTGAACTCGTGAGTCTCCTCAGGAGCTGCTGGGATTACAAGTGTGTGCCACCATGCCCAGCTGAATATATTTTTTAAAACAACTGAATTTGATGATTTGAAAATTGTGTATAGTTTTTTTTATGTAAAAATCTGGCTTTAGGACTTATTTTGTATACTTATTTATTAGGTCAGTGATCAATGAACTTTTTTGTTTTAAAAGCCAGATTAAATATTTTTAGCATGGTGGGCAATACAGTATCACAACTATTCAGCTCTGTTGCAGTGTTAAAAGCAGCCACACCCATTACTCAGATGATTAGGTATGGCTGTTTTTCTCTAAAACTTTCCATAGAGACACAGAAATTTGAGTATGATATGATTTTCATACATCACAAACTATTATTTCTTTTGTTTATTTATTTTTATGGTCATTAGAAATCTATAAACCATTTGGTCTAAACAAAAACAGGTAACAGGTCTGACTGAATCCATGCACCTTAGTTTATTGGGCTTAAAAGCCACGAGTCTGAGATTCAAGGTTCTTTTGCTCAGCTCTTGCTTCACAAGGGTCACACTGAGCAGGTGGCATTCCTTCAGGGCCTCTGTTTCCTTCTCTATAGTGAGATAAATGGACCAAGTGATCTTAGAGATCTATATACAGCAAGACTATAAACTTGACATTTAAATTAAAGATTCTAATTTTAAGCTTAAATTCGTTTGATGCTTTAAAACTTATTTCCCCATATTCTGTATCAATTTCTAAGAAAATTTCTATCTTTTTATCATTATGAAATAAATGAAAATTAATGTAAATATAGATAAAAATATGCACATCCAAATTTTTAAGTACAATATTTGTTTATATTCATTTTGTAAATCAGTTCTTTGCTTTTATCTCAAGGTATAGGTAGTAATATCTTGACAGTATTTTCTGAAGCTTCTCGTTATTTGTAGTCTGTTCACAAGTATGGTGACCCATTGAGGTTTCTGTTGGGTCCAGAGGTTATAGCTTTATAATTACTGTGTTCATTCAGGTGACCATAGTGGACACCAGAAAACAAAGTAGTAAAGATTTAAAGACTTCGATCAGTCTGTGGTTTTTCTTTTTCTTTTGGTGAGAGGCAGGAGGAGTTTTCATTATTGTAAGAATGAGTTAAGTTCCAAAGACAGAATGATACTTGAGATTTTTGAAACTCTCATGTGGTTTTTACTCCTTGTTCTTCCCAGTTTTATTATAGTTCAGCCTATATGTGACATATAGATAACTGGCAAGGACTAAGAGTACTGAGAATTTAACTGCAAAGACTACTTAACTTGATTTCAAAGCAAGACCCCTAAAATCACAAGTCCAGTTTACACCATTATTTGAGTTTTCAATTTCATATACTTAACTATATTCTAATTTTTTTCCTAGTGACAAAATATAATGTTTATTTATTTTCACTAAAAACTATAAACATTTACTAGCATTACTTTATGTGTTATTTTAAAAGCAAACTGGTTAAAACTGAAGTTATACTAAAAACGTAATCTCACTTTTGAGATTCAAGAAATTTGTGAGAATTGGTTTTGTAGGCTACCATATTTGGCACTTCTCTTTGGTAAGGATTGGATTGATCTGGGCAAAATTGTAACACAATTTAAAACCCAGTCTTCTGCTAATTTCACAGTGTTTTTAATTTTTATTTATTTATTTATTTTTTTGTGTGTGTGTGAACCTAGGTCTCCCCACTGAGAAGGTCATTTGTCCTTGTGGGACTCAAGCCCCAGAACTTTCCTAGCCTTTTCTTTTTCTGATTGCACTTCTCCAACCCTTCTCTGTTCTAATCAACTTAGCATCCCATGGACTCTATGTCCTAACATTTTTATTTTCACAGGTACTCTTCCAGAACCAATGGGCTATCTTGAAATGGAATGAGCAAATATCTGTGGTAGACAACTTTTAAGTCCAAGCCCATTCTGCTTATATGAAGGAATAACTTTGCTGGATTTACCATATAGTGTTTTTTTACATTGATCCAAAAATCAACTCAATTCACTTATAAAAAGAATTATAAGGAGATCCTTTATAAAACACACCAGGGAGTACTCAATATGATGTGAAAATGAAAAGAATGTGAACTTCTTAGTATTAAATCCCTCTTGTACCTACGTAGTAGAAGCACTGCCCTAGAGAATGCACAGGATAATAGATTATGGTGTTTGCTTTGAAGGTATTGGGTATGTGGCAGGAAATCCAGACTTGCAAATAAATAAATTTAATAAGATATTTTAAATGCTATAATCAAGGTAGTAGGTGTACAAAAATTACACAAAAGAATATGTGATTAACTGTACTGATTGGGACAGATTAGACAACACAGGAGACTATTGAGTTAGATTTTGAAAAATGAGGTTTCCAGAAAGAGAAGGCAATGAGAGTTTTGTACCAATACATGGTGACATGAAACACTAGCCTTGAATTGTGAATAAGAAATTGGTCTTGCAAAAAGTTAAAGTTAATAAAAAATCCATTTTGGAAATGGCAGTAGCCACTTCTGATATTCAGGGGATAGTGGCAGAGAAGCAGTGGCATTGGTAGTGGGTAGCAATGTCCTTATTAGATTTGATTAAATGGTATGATCAGTGCCACTGATTTGTCTACCTAGCTTTATTTTGTCCTGCCATTTTCAGAGATTCATTCCAGTTTTCCAGATCATTCTCTTAGTTATCTAATTTCCTTTAAATAGAATTTTTTCCTCCCCTTTCTGCTTAAATTAGCAAGAGTTGTTCTTTACCTGTATTTAGATGCCCTGGCTCATGTAGTGGTAAAAACTGAGATTCTGATTTTTGTGATTCTTTGTTGTTATCATAGGTGGAGCAGTCACTTGGAGTGTGGAGCACCATGTGTTGGGTAAATTGTGCACAAGACGATGAGAATACTAATGACCATTACTGCTTTATGATAAGAGTGTTTCAGCATCCTTTTATGAATTTGAGTATAAAATCAGGAGGATAATAAATGACAGATAAAGGTCATATTGAGAGTATGTAGGGAAGTATCATGAGCCTAAAAATACAATTATATTATAGTGTAAAAAGAAAGGATGTAGAACTTAAGATGAATGTCCACTTTCTTCCCACCTGTCACAGTGCTTGGTACATTGGAGAAAACTGAGGAAAAGTACATGAACATTTTGTGAAGAAGCACAAGATGCAGAATAAGGAACGAGATTTCAGAAGACACAGAGGAAAGAGTTGAGAAGGGACCCACAGGAAAACTAGTTGGCTAAAAGTATAGAATTACATCAGAAGGTGACAGATAAAAGAAAGAGACTTTATTTGGTCAGTATCCACGTCTATGAAAGACAAGCAACATGGAAGGATTAATCAGATAGTGTTTTCTCATAGAATTCTGGCAGAAAGATCCTTCTGTATTGGGACAAGGAATCTGTGAATAGTGACGAGAGGCATTTAGAATCTCCTCGTAGTCAGCAGTGTTGCAACTGCTTGTACACCTCAAGAGAAAATTGGTAAATATTTGTTTTGTTTTTTATGATTACCTTAGACCAGGTTCAGGGTTTCTCAACTTTAGCATTATTGATACATGGGCCTGATAAATTTTTATTGGGGGAAACACTCTCTTGCATTATAGGTTACCTAACAGCATATCTGACCTTGACATGCTACAAGATATCTGCACCCTCCTCCAAGATGTGCCAACCCCAAATTTCTCCAGACATCAACAGCCCAAAACAGCAGGCTAAGATCTTCCATGATTTTGGGAGAAAGAATGAAGTAAAATTCCATCTGAAATATTTATGACAGCTTTCATTTAAACTTCTTGGTTTAGGGGTAGTACTTGCACTTTGAAATAGAAAAGTGATATGAGAAAATCTAACTTTAAAAAACAAATTCTACAAATTCTTTATTGCCTAAAGAATAAAATTCAGGATTAGAACATTGGTGAATTTTTCCCAGTAATTACTTCTTTTCAACTCCACTTTTATATTTATCTCTCACTCAATCTTCCATTCATGGCATTTCCCCAAATATTCCTTATAATTTCTTACTTTACTTTTGCTCATACTATTGGCTACCTATTTCTGTACCCTCATCTTTCAAAGTAAGCTAATTCTCAAGACACATCTCAAATGATATTTCTATCAATGAAGACTTTTCTAATCTCATCGGCAGGCCTTAATCTTTTCCTCTTCCACAATAAGGAGTAAACACATTGTAGTTTTATAATTTTTATTCTATTCTTCCTTAATATTGTTGATGTAGTATGTTTCTCTGGGGTACATCTTCTTTCAAAGTGCATATTTAGTTCTTTAGTTTCTTGTATTATATCACTGACTTTTCTTTCCCAATTGTTGGATTACGTACTTCAGGAAATCAGTAATATTTAGGTTGGATCTATTCACCCAAAGAGGTAAGAAGTGAATTCCAGTTCATCCACATTATCACCAATAGTTGGTATGACTTGTCTTTTGAATATTAGCAATTTCAAAAGGTAGTATCCCATTATGTTTTTATGATATTGATCTCATAATGTTTTTAAGTTATTGAATTGTTATACTAAATATTTCCCCATGCATTTAATGGCAACCTTCATATCTTGTTAATTGAAATTTCTGTTCAAATTTCACTTCACCCAATTATTTTTTAATTGGGTTATTTCTTTTTTAATATTGATTTTTGAGAGCTTTTTAGGCATCTGGTTACAATAATACATATGACTTTCTCAGATATATGACTTAAAACATTTCTCAGTCTTATTTCCAAGGATCTTAGGTCAGTTGAAGTTTTCCTACATGTAAATAACGTTTTATTTTATTCATTTTAAAATTCCCATTTTGTTTTGTATTTCATTTAGGATAGTATTTATTGGCATTTATTTGTATAAATTTTATACATATGGAAGATGTCCTCTTTATGGGTTTTATTTTCCTGCTTTTAAAAACATCTATATACTTTTTAAAATTGATTTGTAGACATTGTGCATTTTAATATTTTGGTTATTAGGTATTCTCGTATTCCTATAGATAGTCTCATATTGATTCTGGGACACAATGAAGTTGCTTTTGAGACATTTTATCCTTCCAGGTCTCTTCCTAGTTTTGTTAGATGGGACCAGAACTGTGCTTAGTCTCTAGCCAATTATTTCCCATTACAGAGGCATGGTACTCTAGAGAGGCATGATACTCTGTGTACTTTACCCTATATCCCCTTAACTATGAGGTTCTCCAAATTGATTGATGGAAGCAGACACAGTTTCTGGCTCCAAATAAGGTGGTTCTTGTATAGTTTTTTCACATGTATGCGCTGATAAGTTCTCAGCTGAACACTCGAGGGGGCTTCTAGAGTTCTCCTCTGTGAACTTCTTCCCTCTTCGACACTTCACCCTCTCCCTGAACTCTCAACACCATCTGATCCAGGCATAAGTTTTGCTGTGCTCTCAATGTGTTCCCCTCTCTTTGCAGCAACCTGGACAGGCTGTCAAGGCAGCAAACTTGGGTAATCACATGGCTCACTTTACTTGCTTTTTGTCTCTTAGAGATCACTACACTTGGATGCCTGAAGGCCAGTCACTTGAAAACTATTGTTTCATGAATTTAATGATTTTGTTTTTTGTTCATGGCCAGAAAAAAGGGGTTTCCTTCCCTGTTTCTTCTTTGAGATTATGGCATGAATTTTGTACCCTTTTAAATGTTTTGTAGCTGTTAGTAACTTTACTGAAATTTAACATTTAGACTATTAAATAATAATTTTGTGGGAAATACAGTTCTGTGACTTGTCTTTTATGTAATATGTGCATACTGATTTTTATGTAATGACACATTTGTTTTTACTTCCAGATTTTATGATCCTTATGTTAATTGTAGGTACTCATATTACTTAAAACACACAATAATCTTTACCTGAGACATATGCATTAGTGCAAAGGGGGAGGAACTACATATGTGCTTTTAAGAGACAGAAAGGAAAGAGGCAAGGAAGAAGGGCAGAAGAAAGGAAGGAGGCTAGGAGGATGGCTCATCTAGTGAGATTGAAGAAAAATAAGGAGTCCATTCTTCCCCATTCTGGAAATATGAGCCTTGAGCAGATACATGGAAATAAATAGTGGTTGATGTTGGTGCTGAATCATTTGAGGGCAATTTATAGAGAAATAATTCTAATCTTTTAAAGACTTTTCATTTCTTCATGCAGAATCCTTTGTATAAATTCCATTTTTTTTTGTTTAGCCATATTTTATTTTCATTTGCTTGTAACTAGAGACCCTTATTTAATAGAGTTTATGATTAATTTAGCATTATGAGAAGATAAATTTGAATATATGACAAAAACTGAAGGTAATACATAACGGGGACCAGATCACACAGGGTGTTTTGTTGTGTTTTGTTATGTTGCTAGGTATTTATTTTGCATGTTACAGAATTTTAAGAAATAAAATGAAATCATTTCAAAGTTTAGTTTTCAATCAATCATTCTGACAGCTGTGTCAAAGGTGAATTTGAAGAGGATAAACATTCAGATAGAATAATCACTTAGATTTTATTTAAGCTAAAAGATATTGAAGATCTGAACTAGCTTATAAGTTTTATGTGGTTGCCAAAACAAATTACCACAAACTTAGTGATTTATAACAACACAAATTTATCATCATGTGTTGTAGACCGCAAATCAAGTCAAGATGGCACCTGGCAGTTTGCCAGGA
This sequence comes from Marmota marmota marmota, assembly GCF_001458135.2. Classification (NCBI taxonomy): domain Eukaryota; kingdom Metazoa; phylum Chordata; class Mammalia; order Rodentia; family Sciuridae; genus Marmota; species Marmota marmota. The sequence continues at coordinate 4,936,574 of NW_026000169.1, forward strand.
GGAGTGGTTTGTGAGGCAAAGCCACTGAGCCATTAAGATGGTGGAGATTCCTTATTAGCTGATTGCTGTAACTGGATGATGCTAATTGAGTCAAGCTGTGTGTAATCAGTTAGGTATATATACCTCTGCTGTTTTGCAATAAGGTGGCTCCTGCTACCTTGGGTGTCCCCTACCTTGAGTTCCTGCTCAGTTCCAGCTGAGTTTCCCCCACAATAAAGCAGTTCCTGCTTCAACCTTCAAGTTGCTTGTCACCTCCCAGTTATTTTGCCCAGCTGGACTGCGGCAATCATGTGGTTCATAGGTCAGAAGTCTAATTTGAGTCTCACTCAGTTAGAATCGAGGTATTGTCACAAATCATGTCAGGAGACAGTAGAGTGAATATGTAAGTATTTGAAAGCAAAAACACCATCTTAAAAAATGTATACAGTGAAATTATCATTATAAAGTGAAGAGAAACAAAAACTTTCCCAGAAAAACAAAAACTGAGGGAATTTGTCATCAATAAACCTTCCTTGCAGGAAATTTTAAAAGAAGTTCTTCAGAGAAAAACAAAAATTATATAGATCAGAAACTCAAATATATAAAGAAGTGAAGATTATTAAAGAAGGAATTTAAAAGAGTAAAATAATTTTCTTATTTAAAATGATTTTATATATATCTATGTTCAGAATAATAATAGCAATAATGTATTAGATGATTATAATTTAAGGATAAGAGAAATGAATTACAGGAATGTTATAAGGGATGGAAAAATAAATGGGATGTGCTCTACTATAAGGTAACCTGTATTGCACATGAATTAACTTAGCATTATTTGAAAGTGGTCTTTGGTTAGTTATAAATGTATATTCAAACAATAGGGACACCACTAAGAATATTTTAAAAAGTATAGTTGATATCCTAGGAGAGATAAGTCATGTAAAATGCAATTAAAATTAGAAAAGACAGAAAAGGGAGGACTATAAAAATTCAACACAAAGCAAGTATGGTGAGTAAAAAAAGCTACAAATATAGTGGATATTAATCCAACTATATCAGTAAGTATTTTATGTGTAAAATATCTGAATATACCAATTATAATACAGAATGTATAAAAAAGATAAGACCCAACTATGTGTTGTCTAAAAGATTCACTTTAACATAGATTAAAAATAAAGATATGGGAAAAGACATGCCATGTTAACACAATTCAAAAGGAAGCTGGAATAACAATATTAATTTTAGAAAAAAACAGACTTCAAAACAAAAAAAATATCAGGAATTAAGAAGAACATTGCATAATGATAAAAAGGGGTCAGTTTTCCAAGAACACTTAACAATTATTAATGAATATAAACCTATTATTAATGAATACAAACCTATGCTAAGAGACTATCAAAATACATAAGGCAAAAAAAAGGGGAAAATGCAATGACAAATAGAAGAATTCACCGATACAGCTGGAGGTTTCAACAGCCCTCTACCTATAATTGACAGATCCAACAGGAAAAAATTAGGAAGGACATAATCGAACTGAATAACATGATCAATCAACTGAATCCATTGATATTTATAGAATGATGCATCCAACAACAGCAGAATAAAGACATTTTTTGAGAGCACATGGAAGATTAACTAAGATATACCACATATTGGTCCATAAGCAATCTTAAAAGACTACAATTCTTATAAAGTTTGGTCTTAAAACAAAATGAATTTAAAGTACAATTCAACAACAAAAGGATATTTGGAAAAATCTTATCTGGAAGTTAAACAACAAACTTCCAAATAACAAATGTGTTGGAAGAAAAAACTTCAAAAACACTTCTAAATTATCTTGACATAAAATGAAAACAAAACATAAAAACTTGAAGAATGTCCTAATTTCATTCTTCTTTAAAGCTGAGTAATATTTAACTATTGTGAATTGTGCTGCTATAAACATTGATGTGACTGTGTCCCTGAAGCATGCTGTCTTTAAGTCCTTTGGGTGTAGACCAAGGAGAGGGATAGCTGGGTTGAATGGTGATTCCATTCCTAATTTTCCAAGAAATCTCCATACTGCTTTCCATATTGGCTGCACCAATTTGCAGTCCCACCAGCAGTGTATGAGTGTACCTTTCCCCCAACATCCTCATCAATATTTATTGTTGCCTAAAATTATGGCATTTGTGGGTAAATGGATGGAGTTGGAGAATATCATGCTAACCGAAATAAACCAATCTCAAAACACCAAAGGCTTTATCTTTTCTCTGATATATAGATGATAATTCACAATAAGTGGGGGGAGGTACTAGGGAAGAATGGAGTAAGCTTAGACTAGGTAGAAGGGAGTAAAAGGAGCGGAGGAGAGGGGATATGAGGATAGGAAGGATAGAATGAAACAGACATCATTATCTTATGTATACATACGACTGCATGATCAATGTGATTCTACAACATGTACAATCAGAAAAATGAGAAATTACACCCCATCTATGTATGATACATCAAAATACATAAATGCATCCTGCTCTCATGCAAAACTAATTAAAACAAAATAAAAATTAAAATAAATCCTATAGAATGCAGCAAAAGCTGTGATTAGAGGGAAATTAATAGCACCAATTACATGTGTTAGAAAAGAAGAAAAGAATAAAATTAATGATGTAAGCTTCCACTTTAGAAAATAAAGAAGAGCAATATGAAATAGTACATTAAGCTATAATATTAATGAAGTCATCAAAACAATGGACAAGATCAATAAAGCCCAAAAGATGTTTCTTTGAAAAGATAAATAAAATTAATAAGTCTCTAGGCATGAAAACCAAGAAAAATAAAGACACAAATTACTAAATTTTAAAATGAAAGAGAGGTCATCATTACTAATCTTGTGAATGTTAGAAGGATAATAGAGAAATAATTTAAATGACTTTATGGTCCAAACATTTGATACTTAATAACATGACAAATTCTTGAAAGACACAATCTATAAAACCTCACATAAAGGATAGATAATCTGAATATGTTCATATCTATTCAATAAGTTCAGTACATAATAATCTTCCAAAGTGATAATCACTAGGCTCAAATTTCACTGATAAGTTCTACCAAACACTGAAGAAATAAATGATATAAATTTTCTATGGTATCTTTCAGATAATAGGAACATAGTGAACACTAAGTAATTTTACAAAGCCAAATTAGTCTTTTTACCAAAACCACATAAATAATACAAAAAGAAAACTACAAATTAATATTTCTCAAGAACACTAAAGTCCTCAACAATATTTAGTGACTCTAATTTAACAATTTAAGAAGAGGAAAATAAACCATGATAATTAAATTTATTCCAAGTATGCAAGGGTGGTTCAACATTTGAAAATCAATTATGTAATCAATCACATTAACAGATTCAAGAACAAAACTAATCTGATCATATCAATAGATACAGAAAATGCAATTGTCAAGATTCAACATTCTTTCATAATAAAATCTATTAACAAACCAGGAATAGAGGGGAATTTCTTCATTAATTAAAAATAATCCATAGTAATTTATAGCTATCATCATTATCTTAATGGTTATAAACTAGATGCTTATCATCAAATTTAGAATAAGTCAAGGATGTCTTTTCTCACCACTGTTGTTAAATACTGCACAGGAATTCCTAGCTAATTCAATAAAAATTACATAAATTGGGAAGAAAGAAACAAAACAATCCACTTGTAGATTACATGATTGATTGTTTATGTAGAAACATATCAACAAATCAAAAACAAAAACAAAATAATGACAAAGCCTTGAAACTATAACAAAGTTACAGACTTTGTTATTAGTTACAGGGCTGATACACAAAAGTCCATGGCTTTTCTTTTATAAGCTATGAACAACTAGTATTTGAAATTAAAAATATAATACCATTTCTTTAACAACAAAAGTTAGAAATAACTATAACAAAAATCAAAGAATAGCTGAATACAAAGAGAGATATAAACTGGAGTTAATATTTGTAGATAGGAAAACTACACTGTTAAGACATTTGCTCTTCCCAACATGAGCTACAGATTCATGCAACTCATCAGAATCCATCCATTTATTTTTTCTCTGGATATTGACAAACTGATTCTAAAATTTATACGTAGAGCCAATAGGTCCTGAAAAACCAATGCAATACTGAAGCTCAAAATAGAAGAATTTACATTATTTGAATTCAAGACTTACTGTAAAACCACCGTTATGAGACAGTGTGGTATTGGTTAAAGAATAAACCAATAGATTAATGAAACAGAAGAGACAACACTAAAATAGACACACAAATATATGGTCAAGTTGTCTTTGACTAAGGAATAGAATCAATTCAATGGTGATAAGGTTGTCTTTAACAAATGGTGCTCAATGAATTGGATATCCACATTTAAAAAAAAGGGGGAAAAAAGCTAGATATTGTCTTTACACTTTTCACCAAAAGTGATTTGAAATAGACCATAGATCTTGCTGTAAAAAGCAAAGGTACAAAAACTGTTGACTGTGGGTTTGGGGATTTAATGAAGATTTTTACATATAGTAGCAAAGGAACAATCCATGACATAAATAAATTAAAAAGTTGAACTTGATTAAAATTTTAAGTTGGAAAAAAACACATAATAGAAGATGTTCTTGATATATAGAAATAGACCAAGAGCACAAGATGAATAGTATCTCTTGTAAAAATGGTGGTCAAGAGGGAAATCTGTGCAAGGAGTAAGTTGATAAAGATTACTCAGGTAATCTCAATTTTTTCTTTTGAGTTAAGAATCCAGGTATTCTACTTAATTAAAAATATTTGTCGATTTAGTGCTAGATCTGTTTATTTTGATAGATAATTGGATGCTAAGTATAACCTTTAAATTTTTTGATAAAATATATACAGTTCAGATAAGAAAAAATTAAAAAGAAAAATATAGACATGAGTTCAATGAAAGAAAAATATTTTTGCAGAAATTTATTTCAGATGTTTTTCAAAATCTTGTACCAAGCAGTTCAATGCATCTGAATTTACTTTTTATTTCAAATAATACATAGGCTGTTTTCAATTGTTCTCTCCTTCCTAAGATTATTTTCCACTTCCAGATTTAATTTCAGCAGTCTTCATGTTTTGATGTCAAAATACCTAACAGATAATACCTATCTGGGTTTAATCTGCATCATTGCAATATCTTGGGAATATAAACTGAAAATGGCCTGAAAATCTACATACACCAGTGGTAGTGAAGAACTGCCTCAAGAAGCTACGATGTATGTTAGAGGAACCATACAGGTGTTTTTAATTATGAAATTACACAAACTGGCTATATGTTATTTTTATCAAATGGATTCAGATAAAGAACAGATAATAAATGCTGGAATTCTAGAATCATAAAATAGGCAAAACTATTGTCATTTATTTGCAATACTAGAAGGAGCAGAGGCACAGAGGCTGTAATGATTTAACATGTTAAATTATCAAAAATAACTACAATTTAGATTCGGGCTATGTTTTTGTATTGACAATTGAATAAACAGCACCCTGATATTTTGGAACATTCCTTTATTCAAAATAAATATGGAACAATGAAAAAATTTAATATGGAAAATGATTTTATTTTCCTATTGTCAGTATCTATCTATCTCACTATGTGCATTTATCATCTAACAATGTGTATGCATGCATTTATTTATCTATAATCTATCAATATACATGTATCTATTTATTGTCTATATTTACCAACCAGTCAATCATCTATTCTTTTATTCAAGAGTTATCTGAAATGCACTTGATGATGGAAATTTTGTTTTCCCTCAACCATGTATACCTCTTCAAACATTTCCTGGATCTAGGGATCTGATTAAGTGTTTGGTTTTCAAAGGTCTTCTCTGTAAATAAAGTCAAGTAAATCTAAGTAAATGAAAAGAGTTCTTAAATCAACAGATCTGGAATTCGTAGGTGCTAATTGTCAATAGTGATTGTCTAGCACATGAATAAAACATAAAAGGTTTGGTGGATGCTATCAACAAGCTTTGGATAAATCAAAAGTTTTCCAGACTGCAATCTGAAATTTTTCACATTTTAGAAATTTCTTATTGCTTTAATATATCTTAAATGAAGGGAGAATGATACTATCATACCAGAAGTCTATATTGTAATTGTCTATTCCTATTTTCCCTTTGTTGTTACAGGTCATTTTCTTCACTCAAATTTCCTTATAATTTAAATTGTAATTGTATAGGTATAAACAAATTTTATTTTAGATGCATAAAAGAACCCTTGATTTCTTTCATAATGTGGCCTGTTTGCATTTCCCTACATTAAAGTAGTGACCTTGTAAGTAGTAAATAAATGAGAAGTTAAAAGTTTGTTGGGCTGATGGAAATGCTTGTTTTAAAGGATTAAGAGAAAAGTAATTGAAGACATTTCCAAAGTACTTTATCCTCAGATTCTTTGACATTGATTATTGACCAATATATTTCCATTAATAAACAATAAGGGGGACATACTTATATTTTAAAAGTAAGATTTCTCAATATTTGAAGTTGTTCCATATTTTATTGCTTATTTGATTTTGCACAAAAATATATTCCACTTCTCTCAAGTCTGTCATTTGACAAATGTTTACTATAATATAGATTTACATTGATTTTGGTTGTATTTTATGACAATTTTGGAGACTTCTTAGTGATATAATAGTATAACACAGAAGGTTTTTAGAAATTACTGGATCGGAATAGTGGAGAGTAATAAATTCATGAGATTAATTGTATTCAAATTATATTTCAAAGTGTTTAAATGGAAAGAGTCAAATAAAAAACTTAGCAATATAGCACTTTCTCTTAAACCTCATCCTTTGATCTCTGGGATATTTAACTTGGTTGACTACATTTTTAGCTTAAGTGTCATGCATATCAACATACTTTGATATGCCAAAATTATAGACAAAATATATTAAAATAGAAGAACATATAAATTAACTGGCATATTAAAAACAATGGATTGCTGTATAGTAGTTAAAGAAAAAGATCTGCAAGAACTAAGACGTAATTCTTTGAAAAGTAAGTTGTAAAAAAATAGGAACAATTTGCTACCATATGCAAAATTTTAAACACATAAAATGAGATTACATATTGTTTATGAATCATTCATGCACAAAGAAAAAGCCTGGAAATTTACGCAATATAAGGAGGTAGAAAGAGATTATAAAGGTAAGAGAGAGTCCAATCACAAATAAGCCCCCGAAAGTATTCAGACACTATTCAAGGGCACTGAGAGTGGAAGGATTTTCAGTATTTGAGGAGACGTTCAAGGGCATGCTTGAGAAGTGATGCATGTATTTTAGAAAGATCATCCTAGCTTCTGTGTAAAGAAGAAATTGGATGGGGAAAAGATTGGAAGAACAGAAATCAGTTAGTAGGTTAAGCATTAATCCAGATGAATAAAAACTGTAGCCTGAACTAGAGTAGTTTGTGAGGGTACAGATAGACAGATAGATAGAGATACAAATGGATAAAGATATAGATCGATCTACTGAGTTTAATATTATGCAAGGTGTACATATATCAAACATAGTACCCCAAAATATGTACTATATTTATGTTTTTATGTTGAAAAAGAAATTTAATTGAAACAATAAAAACTAATGATAAGGTATATGTTATAGTTTACATCTGGAATGTGTCCAAATGCTCCTTGTTGAAATCTTGGTCCCCAATATAGCAAAATTCAGAGGTGAGAATCTTGGGAAGTAATTAAATCATAAGGACTCTCATCTCATGCATGGATTATTTTATTTATGGATTAATGATTTGATGATATTATCAGGAGATAGCAGGAACTGTAGGAAGTGGGGTCTAATTAGAGGAAGTAAGTCACTATGGGCGTGCTCTGGAAGGATATATATATATATATACTGTCCCCAGTCCCTTCTTCTCTCTTTCTCTCTGACTTCTGGCCTTCCAAGGTGAGAAGCTTTGTTCTACCACACCATCCCCATCATTATGTTCTGCCTCACAAAAGTGAAAGGGCCAAGCAAATATGGATCAAAACCTCTAAAGTTGTGAGCTAAAATCAATCTTTCCTCCTGTATCTTGTTTTCCTCAAGTGTTTTGTTACAATGACAGAAAGAAAAGATTAGAAAAGTAAGGGGGACTTCAGTGGTACATAAGCCCCCAAAAGGAATTCAGAAAATATCCTAATAGCAGTGGAAAGTCATGGAAGGGCTTTCAGTGTTTGAAGAGGTACAAGGGCATGCTTGGGAAACAAGGTCATCACAAAGTAAATTGGTACCAAAAGTGGGACTGTAATTTTGACTTCTAGGACCAGTGATTTAGAAGTATTGGGAGGTGTATCGTGAGAGGAATTTGGGGATGCAAGCTAGAGAAGCTCTAGAATGTTATAAGTGGAGCTTAGCAGACAATTCTATGAGGAATTCCAAAGATCACAATAGGAATGTGGAGAGTAAACACTGTGCTCATGAGGGTTCAGATGGAAATGAGGATTCAATTTCAAGTTGGAGTAGAGGCCATTTGTATTACATTCTGGCAAATAAGTTGTCAACATTTTGTTCTTTCCCTGACACTTTGTATGTGCCTATGTTTCATAACCCACTTGAAGCAAAGTGTGAAAGATGATATATCAAGAACTATGTAATGTTTTGAACAACCAACAATAAAAAAAAAAAAGGTGATATACTAATTAATTTGGCAGAGGAGATCTCAAAGTAGTACAGCTTTCAGACTGGAATGGCTACTGCTGCATGATTTTGGCCAGGTTTAAAATGAAAATTAAGAGCAAGAAACAGAAAGATCTGAAAAACTTAGTTTGTCTAGAAAAGTACATGTAAAACCAGGGTTACAAAAGGTATGTTTGTAGAACAGATCAGGGCCATTAAAAATAAGCTAAGCATTTTGCACGGGGATAATAGGAAAGATTCCTTAAGGACATCCAATGTACTGGTTGGACTTGATCCACTGTGGGCTCAAGGGTGTAAAAGAGTAAACTTATTTGTCAGACTTTGCTTTGAAAAGAGAACTCCGGGCACAATTCTCTCACTGTGCCAGCCAGTATTCTAAGGAATCATTTCACCACACTCAGTCACATAGGCCCTCAGAAGCTATTTTAGCCATCATCCAAAGGGGGCTGGCTACTGTTTGATCTAGCAGCAGACCTCAGCATCATCTATGTGGTATTGATTTTGGAGGCAAGTAGAATGCAAAAGTTTTAAGATCATGGAGGTTTCTACTGAGATTTAAAAAAAAAAAAAGTGTGCGAGTCCAGGCAGTATGTGACAGAATAAGGATTCCGTGTATGGCCCATGAAAGGGTGACATATGAAGCTTGGAGAGAGAAGTTGAAGTTGCAGTGGAGATTCCAGGAAGTTACAGATATCAGGGACATAGAATACCTGCCAAGATACACATGTGGGCTTCAACCAGTAAGGCCACAGAGGTGGGGTTGCCTATACTGTTTGGGGCCCATAGTTCACCACTATGTGCCCAGATGCCAGACATGGAGCTACAGTATTTAAAGTTTTTCCTGTTGGGTTTTGCTCTGACTTTTATCCAATTATTCCTTTCTATTGTCTGTTTCTCACTTTTGGAATGGCAATGTTCACACCAGGCCTGACTCACTATTTTATATCATTAAGTATGTAATTTTCTCTTTTATTTTGAAAGGGGCCCACAGCCAAGTATTTCCATGAGTCTCAGAGGAGTCTTTGGAATTGGGCTTCTGAGTAATGCTGAAAATGTTAAGATGATGGGCACACTTGGAAATAGACTCAGTGTGATGGGCACAAGCCTTAGGGGATTAGAGACAGAATATTATAGTTTAGTTCTAAAATGTTCTCCTAAGGCTCATGTATTAAAGGCATGGTCCTTAATGCAACAATATTCAGTAGTGATGGCACCATGAGGGTTCTGATCTCATCAGTGGATAAATACATTGTTAGATTTATAACTGAATGGACAACTGGCAGGTGATGGAAACTGTAGTGTGGGGCTGAATTGGAGAAAGTAGATTCCTGAGGGTGTACTGAAAGTGTATATCTAGCCCCAAGCCCTTTACTTGCTCACTCTGCTTTCTATTCCCCATATGGTGAACAGCTTTATTCTGCTACCATTTACTCCCCATGATGTTCTGCCTCACTACAATCCCATATTGATGGGGTCACATAACCATGGACTGAAGCCTCTGAAACTATGAGCCAAAATAAATCTTTCCTTCTGTAAGTTTTTTTTTCAGATATTTTGTCATAGAGATGCAAAGATGACAAGCATAAGATATTGAAAAAAGCAAACAGGAGTAAAGGAAGAAAATCTGAAAGACATAGCGATCTAATGACAAAGGACTTAATTGGTTTGATTAGGAAGATGAGGAATGGGGAAGAAATAAGAATAAATTAAGCCACCTGTGATGTGATCAATCCTCTAAATCTAACAGTACATAAAAATATGAACTATTAAAAATGTGTTACATTATACCACAGAAAATCCATTGGTAAAATCCAGATGGTGGGGCACTCCACAAAACAAAGCTCTTAAGCTCTTCAACAGATAATCTTAAAAGGGGGAAAAATACAGTGTAGAGGTAGAGACTTATAAATCAGTGCTATCTGTGGACCACTTGGCAATTGGGAGATACTTTGGTTATCACAACTGGGAAGGTGCTATATTGATTGCTAGGGGATAGAGGCCAAAGATGATGATAAATGTCCACTTTTACACAGAATGATTGATCCCCTTAAATAATCATTGGTCTCAGAATGTCAGTTCCAGCTCAGAAACTGTTACAGATCATAAAATACTTAAAAGGCATATCACCCAATTGTGATTTGTGGGTCTTCATATTAAAACAAGTACAAACAAACATGATATTTATAAGAGATTTTAATATGGACCAGATATTTGATAGTATTAAGAAATTATTATATTTTAGATATGAATATGTTACTACAGTTTATTCATTCATTCATTCATTCATTCATTCATTCATTTCTGGGGATTGATACCAGGAATACTCTACCACTGACCTATATCCACAGACCTTTTAATTTATTTTTATTTTATTTTGAGACAAGGTATTGCTCAGCTGCCCAGTCTGTCCTCAAACTTGTGATCCTCCTTCGTCAGTCTCTTGAGTCACTGGGATTATAGGCATGTGCCATCGGCTGATTTAGTATTCACAGTCTTAAACCAATTCATATTGATATGATTATTAATTAAATCACATAAGGTTTAGGATTTGTTTCAAAATATTATGTGAGGGTAAATACAGGGGCATAACTGATATATTCTAGGCCTGGATACATGAGTATTTATTATTCTATTTACTTCTCTGTATGTTTAAAAGTATGCATAATATAAAAATAAACCCAGCTTTCTGGTTTGCAAAACATCATTTGCTAAAAGGAATATAAATAATTAAATCTTCTTTTTTCACCCTCCTTGTCCTTTTTCATACTTCTTTTTTTTTAAATTAATTAAGGGCATATATGCTCCTTTAACAAATCATATTGTATTGAAAATTTCTTCATATAATTATTATAATTAATATTTTAAAAGAATTACTTTTAAAAGCTTTTTGTGTAGAGATACAATTTTTTCCTACAATATATATATATATATATATATATATATACATATATATATGTCCATAAACATTGTAAGGAGTCTTAATTATTTCCTGAAGGTAATATCTTTAATATAGTAGTCTAGGGAAGGACTGTGGTAGAAGAGGGGCATACAGAACTCATCTTTTTCTCCATGAAAAAGAACCAAAGTAATATCTGTGTATAACTGCATAAGGAGGTGAGTCAATATTGTTGAGCACTAAAATTCAACTCCAGAGCACCCAAGACATGGTGAAATTCATATGATAAGGCTAATATTATCATAAGAAGAAGCAGAGTTCTCTGACATCTGGCATCTAGAACCATTACTAGAAAAGAGTGACTCTGTCCTTTGAAGGGGTAGAGGTAAACGAGACTCACAGCTTGGTACAGAAGCTTGCACCAAGAGACATAGCCTAACTAAATTAAGAAACCTGGGGTCTTCATAGAAGGCTAATTATAGAGAAGAATTTCACTATCTCTCCCAAGGAGCTCTCAATGTGCTATATCTAGGAGCTATTTTGAGAAGGATCCTGTTGTATAAGATTACACTGCTCTGGAGATCAGCAATCCATTGCATGTCCACATCTCTGGGACCTTGAAGACACTCCACTACTTTGAGTGGAAAATGGCTTCAAAAGACAGTCCTGACTTGGGGGAAAGATTCTAATATAAATCAAAGGTGATATCTGTGCTGTGGGAAACAGGTTGCAATGGGGAGGAGATGTAGGACACTGCTTCCTAGAGTCTGTGAATTGGCCAGCCTGTCCCTGAGACATGAGGAAATACTGGTCACAGGTGGTTTTATATGGGGCCCAGGAATGAAGACACCAGGTAAGAGTAGGAAAGTGTCAAATTGTGTAGTTCCTCCCTCCAGAACGTAGTGACTCAATTGCACCCCCCTTCTCTGTCCTTGGAGGCTTCTGGGAATTTGCCATAGCTATGGCATTTGTTCTGCCCTAGGTGGGAAACCTGGGAACCTTTAAAGGAAATATATGCCTTATATAGCTGACATTCTGCCCTACTTGGTTGAGCAGGAGGGATCCACCATGATTTTGGCATCTGCCCACAGTTGAGGTATGTAGCCTGGAAAGCTCTGGAGAAATGTGTGCTTGGCATGGCACATGTTTTACCCTGACTTGTTTGTTGAAAAGGACTTGCTGTAGATTTAACATTTGCCTTACCCCCAAGCATAAGGCTGGAAGTTTCCAGACATGGGGAGCCATTTAGTCCAGCCCGTATTCTGCCCCAGTTACTTCAGTGATAAAGACCCAGTGTGCTTTGGTTTTTGACCCATCACATTTGTAGCCTAAATCTCTTCAGAGAACATACATCATGTACAGCCCACGCTCTGCCCAATTTTATTTGGTAAGAATTGCCTGGCATAGGTCGCATTCTACCTTAACTCATTCAATGAGCTATATAGCTGAGGGATATTATAACTAGCTGCAGTCATGATCTTTCCCCCACATACCTGGCATGTTGCACTTCTGAAAGAACCAGGGGGTGAAAAAAATCCCGGGAAAACTATTTTCCTCCAAGGAATATAGCCCAAGAAGATACACAGAAAGGTGTAGATTTGTATAGCCTGTGATCATTTGCCCTCACTTGCATTTATGAGTACCTTGACTAGGAGGAACTTGTGCTTAAAAAAATTTAAAAAATTAAAAAAATATATATATACACACACACATTATATAACATTATGCATACAATGTTATACATAAATATATAATATATATTAAATATTTATATATCAATATATTATATATTGCTCACCTCCATACTTTTTTTGATCAATTTATTATGCCCAGTCCAGCTGAGAAAACTTGTGCTCAGCTTCAGGCAAAATTCAGTCCTGCTTCAACCCTAGTGGACACCTGTAGTTAAAGAATAAGCTTTCAGCTGTTGGCTTAACCCCACACAGGTATAATTATGCTAATTCTGAAGTCCTGCTCCCAGAAAAATATCCCTACAATAGCAACAGAGAAGAAAAACTCATGGAAAAAAAAAACTCATGGAAAACCGTATCTATGCAAGTTCTCCACCTTGATTATAGCCCAAACCTTGTAGGGCTGACAAATCTGACAGTGAGCTATACTGGGGGTTGGGGGTGCTGGGATTCCAGCTCCAGTCTCTCTCCATGAAACACCCAGATTTTCTTCAATTTCCTGTCAGAGAACAAAATCTTCAGTTCCTTTGTTACAATTGGAGCAACCAGCAGCAGAATTTCTTTCAAATCATGGTGTCAATGATTTGACTACTGTGGAACCCACAACCACATGATAGGGGCTACCACTCCCACTGAAGTAGTAACCACAGAGGGTGCATTCCACATATTCTGCTGCCTATACCATATCTTCCTGAAATACCAGAATGTCTCCATTCTTAGAGGACATAAAGAGACAGTAATTCTCTCCAACTCCAATACAGCATTTACTGTATCCAAATCCATGAGTCACATCCAAAGAAGCTACAGGAGACACTATAGTGTCAAGTTGAAAATAAACACATCATTACAAAAAAATTGATCCCCAAGACATCATCAGGAGAGAGCTGCATATCAAGAAGCCATCAAATATAAATATTAGAAATATCCATCCTGACAGATGCACTATCTAAACACAAAAACCCAATAAATATGACACCTCCTATGGATCATAATTCTTCAATAACAGATTCCAAAGATACTGTAGTGGATGAGATACCACATTAAGAATTTGAAAAAAAGATTATTTTTTAAAAAAGGCTCAATGAAACCCAAGGTAATACATATAAACAGTTAAATGAATTAAGGAAGACAATGCATAATATGAATACTACATTTAATAAAGAGATATTTTGAAAAAGAATGAAGCCAAAATCTCAGAAATGAAAAGTTCACTAAGGGATATACAAATATCAGTTAAAAGCCTCAACAACAGACTAGATCAAGCAAATCAAAGAATATTACAGCTTGAAGTCAAAATATTATATTCAGACAAAAATAGGAAAAAAATTAAGAAAGAACAAGAGAACATTTGATGTCTCAGTGACACAACTGAAAAATCAAATATCCAGTTCACAGACATAACTGAGGGAGAAGAGTTACAGTATGAGGAAATAGAAAACTTATCTAATAAAATAATAACAAAAAATTTCCCAAATCTTGGGAAAGACATGGATATCCATGTGCAGGTGGCATTCAGAACCCCAGATAGGCATGACTAGAATATATCTCCACAGCATATTGTTTTAATTGACAAAAGTACAAGACAAGGAAAGAATATTAAAATCTTCAAGAGAGAAATACCAAGTTACATAGAGTCAAACCCATCAGATTAGCAGACTTCTCAGCATAAACCCTCAAGGACAAGAGGACATTGAATAATATATTTAAAGTCCTGAATTAAAACACTCACTAATCAAGATTACTACACCCAGCCAGGATATCCTTCAAATTTTAAGAAAAAAATAAAGATAATAAACACAAACTAAGTCAACTCATTATCACTAGAATAGCATCACAAAACATGCTTAAGGGAATCCTATACCCAGAAGAAGAATAAAGATAATCACCATCATGACTGCACATGAAAGGGTAAATACCATTAGGAAAGTAGTTGTGCAAATGAGAAATAGAAGAATCAAACATTATAAATACCTGTAATATGGATATCAGAGGAAGAACTGAACAAAAAATACACAAAATATCCAGAAGAAAAGCAACAAATGACAGGAATAAGTATGTTTATTTAAATAATAACTCTGAATGTAAATTGTCTCAATTCTCCAATTAAAAGAGTGATTGACTGAATGGATTAAAAAATAAGACCCAACAATATGATGCATACAAGAAACTCACCTCACTAGCAAAGACATACAGACTAAATGTGAAAAGGTAAAAGAATAATGTTCCAAGCAAATGGAATCCAAAAGAAAGCAGTAGTAGCTATACTTACACATGACAAAAGAGATTTTTAAGACATAATCAAAAGAAAAAAGAAATTCAGTATTATGGTTAAGAGATCAATTCATCCAGAAAATGTAGTGATTATTAATCTATATGGACCTAATGATGGAGCACTGAATTTTATCAAGCAAACATTATTGGACATAAAGGGAGAGATAGATACCAATACAATAATTGGGGACTGGATGGCTACACTGCTAAATTTTACCAAAAGTTTAAAGAAGAATTTATACCAATGGTTTTCAAACTATTCCATAAAATATAGATGACATACAGAATGGGAAGAAACTAAAAGCATTTACTCAGAGAATAGAAATAAGATAAGTATACCTATTCTCACCATTCCATTCAATATAGAATTAAAAAATTAGCCAAAACAATAGGCAAGAGAAAGAAATATATTGTGTACAAATAGAATAGGAAATGAGGAAGACATATTATCTTTGCTTGTAGATGATATGATTATTTTTCTAGAAAACCCTAAAGACTTTGCCAAAAGACAATTGTAACTGATAAACAAATTCAGTAAACTAGCAGGATTCAAATCAACGTATAAAAATCAGTAGCTTTTCTATAGACTAATAATGATCTCACTGAGAAAGAAATCAGGAAAATAATCCCATGTACAATAGGTACAAAAAACCAAACCAAACAAAAAGGTAGAAACAAAAATAACCAAGGACATAAATGACCTTTACAATTCTACAATGCAAATTATAAAATACTAAAGAAAGAAATTGAAGAAGACATTAATAAAAAGATCTCCCACATTCATGGATTGAGAGAATTAATATTGTAAACATGGCCATACTACCTGAAGTAATCTATAGGTTCAATTGTAATCCCATCAAAAAAACTGATAAAATTCTTCAGAGAACTAGAAAAAACATTATAAAATTCACATGGAAGCACAAAACACCCTTTAGTAGCCAAAGCAATACTTAGTAAAAAGAGCAAAGCTGCAGGTATCATAACACCTGATTACGGGTCATGCTACGGAGACATAGTAATTAAAACAGCATGCTCTTGGCATAACAACAGATAACTGAAACAATGGAACAGAATAAAGGACCCAGAAATCAATCCATGCATCTTCAGGTGACTGATTCTCAGTGAGGGTGCCAAAAATATACATTGGAGAAAGGACAACCTCTTCAACAAATGGAGTCAGGAAAACTCAATGTCCTTGTGTAGAAAACCAAAATTAAACTGTCTCTCACCTGTAAAAAAATTTAACTCAAAATGGATCAAGGATCTTAATCTAAGACCTGAAGCTTTGAAGCTATAACAAGAAAGCATAGGGGAAATACTTTAAGACATAACTACAGGGAACAATTTCCTGGATAATACTTTTAAAGCACAGGAAACAAAAGCAAGAGTTGATAAATTGTTTTATCAAAGTAAGAAGCTTCTGCACAGAAAGGAAGCAATGCACAGAATGATGAGACAACCTACAGAATGAAAGGAAAGTTTTGCCACCTATTCATCTGATGGAGGGTTAATATTCAGAATACAAACAGAACCTGAGAAAAACCAAGAAAAATGAGTTAATCTAGTCAACAAATGGGCAAATGATAGAACAGACACTTACCAAAAGAAGAAATACAAACAACCAATAAGTATTGAAATATTCTCAATCTTTGGTCATCAAGTAAATGCAAATCAAAACTACAATGTATTTCATCTCACCCCTGTTTGAATGGCTATTATCAAAAAAAATGTATAACACATGGTGGTGGGGATGTGGAGAAAAATGAATCCTTATACACTGTGAATGAGAATGTAAATTAGTACACCTTTGTGGAAAACTGTGGAGCTTCCTCAAAAACTAAAAACAGAACTACCCTATGATCCAGCCATTTCACTCCTTAGAATATATCTGAAGGAAATAAAATCAACACACAAGAAGACAACTGTATACTTATGTTAATTGTGGCACTATTCACAATAACCGAGATATGGAATGAGCTGAGTTGCCGGTCAACAGATGAATGAATAAAGAAAAAAAATATACACACACATGCACACACACACACACACATCACAATGGAGTATTATTCAGCCATAAAGAAGAATGAAATCCTATTGATTACAGGGAAAAGAATGGAACTGGAGGATATCATATTAAATGAAATATACCAGACACAGAAAGACAAGTATGGTATGTTTCCTCTAATGTGTGGAAATTAAAAAATAAAAGAAAATGAGGCAAAACAGAACAATCTGAAAGTAGAAGGGCTATAGGCTTATTAGGGAATGGGAAGGAGGACTCTGGGGGTGAGGAGAGAGTAAAGTGAGGGAGAAGGTAGAAGAAGGGTGTATGGATATGATCAATTCACAATATAGATATATATGAAAACATCACAGTGAATCTCATCAATTTGTACAATTTATATGCATTAATAATTATAATAACATTTATTTAATAATTACTGAATTAAATGAAGTAATATATAAAGTTATTAGTATAATCTACTGCTCTATAATTCTTGAAAATTTATATATTTAAATCATTCTAATGAAAACTTTTTTTTTACAATTTTATTGTAGACGCTATTATTTAAAAAACTTTTTAAATGAATGAAGTATAATGAGATTTCATTTTTAATGTGAATTCTTTTGTTTCTTAGTAAAGTTATATTTTTCATATATTAAACCTTTGTTTTTTCTCTTAGATCATATTTTTTCTACCTAATCTTCTATGTTGTTTTTATATTAATTTAAAATAACACTTTATTATATTAAAATAGTTGCAAATTAACATTAGATTAAAACACTGCACCCAGTTTTTCTCTTGATTTTTAGTTCTGTTTATGGTACATTTGGCACATAATATTTAGTAATTTTTAAGTACTATGCTCTACTATTTTTTCCTCTTTAATGTGTTCTTTGAATAAAATTCTATTACAATCTTGATATTATCTAACTGCATTTTGTTATTTTTCAAAGTAGTTCTATTTAGGGCTAGAGTTGTGGCTTACTGGAAGAGCGTCTGCCTGGCATGTGTGAGGCCCTGGGTTGGATCCTCAGCACCACATATACAAAAAATTAAAATAAATAAATAATCCATTGACAACTAAAAAATATATTTTAAAAAACAGTTCCATTTAGCTTTTAATATGTGAAATGCTTATTATAATTTTTTCTAAATAATTATTTGCCTTAGCATCAATTATTAATTGATTTGTTAATTCATGTTACTCAATATTACCTTAAAATAATCTATAATGTATAATAATAGGACCTGTTTTGTGCAAAACATTCAATTTAACTTTCAAATTTGCATTTTCTTACTGATGCATTTTTGTTACATTATTTATTCAATTATACATTTTTATTTGTTATATGTTAAAATGTATTTTATTTTATACATTTTGAAATATTTCAATATTGTGTCATTATAATTCAATATAGTTTCCCCATTTTAAGACATTTTCTCCATTTTTTCTTATGATTCCTGGAATCAATCATTGAAGTTTTTAAACTATCTTAGTAGGTTCTTGAAGTTGCCTCAGATATATGGAGAATTTGGGGATGTTCAACATCTTTAAACTATTTTATTTTCTCTATGTGTTGGAAGATTTACCTCTGCATACTTTCAATTTTTCTTATGACTCTTCAGCAAAATTTGTAATGTTGTTTTGGTAAATGTAAATTTCTTGTTAAGATTATTACTGAGAAGTTTTAAGTTTCGTTTCTATTGTGGATGAGATCTTTATAGTTTTCTACCTAACTCTACTCGTATTTGAGGATTCTACTTGGTTTTATATTATATCATATTATATTTTGATTCTGGTTATGGAAATTTTATTTGATTTATGAGATAAATTAATTTTCTTCTAATAAAGCAAAATATAATACTTTTAAAATATTTACAGCCATATTTCTGACAGTTACATACCAGGTTTTTGGTTATGTTAGAATAGAATCTATAGAATCCAAATATAGATCACAATCTTACATCCTATTTACAGCATAATTTTTTGATTGAACATTTAAATGAAGCTGAAATTCAACAAATTAAATTAAATTGCATCAGATAATGCTCTCTAATAAACACTAAAACCGACAAAACTGAATCGCTAAATTCACAATTATCTAAAATCTGTATTCTTTATCTAAACTTTTCCTACCACAGTATGATGATGGTATAATACCACAATGAGAAGCACTGAACTTAAGGCCGGAAGTGAGAATCATTATTTCCAACAATAGTAAAAATTTCTGGGTGGGAGTTGTAAAATAAAGTAACTGAGTAGATGGAGATGTCCTTCGGGAAGTGAACTGTGTGGTTCAGGTGGAGAAAAGCAGTACAAATAAAGCCAGCAAGAAGCCACAAGGAAGCAAAGTATAATAACTGGTATCGGGATAACTAAAATCCACAAGATTCCCAAACCTCCCTTTGCTTTGCTCCAAGGAATACACTTTCTGCGTTGCCTATGGTATGTTTGTATAGAGTAGCATTTTTCCCTGCTTAAATTTTTAAAAGTGTATCAGACAAAGGGAAAGGTTTTCTAAAAGTCTGTGCCTTAAAAACTTAAAACCTAGTAAGAACGAGTGAAAACACTTTCCTACAATGCTTTTCTAGGCCAATAAGGAAAGTATTCAGTTTCCAAAGCAGTATGATAAACGAATGTATATCAAATACATGCTGAATGTTGAAGGAACTATGAATATATGTCTTTAGTAAACAACTGCTTTTCAAATAACTTTCACATTTTTTTACAACATTTGTTCATAGGCTTAAATAATTATCACAATGGTAAAGTATCTAGGAGAAGAAAACTTTATAATAAATTTGCAGTTGAATTATTGCAATGGACATGTTTAAAGAGCTTTGAGTCTTTATAATATCTTGTTCAGTTAGAGACCTAATCAAGTCCGCAAATCGTGCCTTTCTATAATGTAAGATAAATGATTAAGGGTCCATTTTCTTGTTAATTCCCATTAGCACTGATGAGAGCAAAGCACATGCATCAGAGACAGAAAAGATTCTAAGAACTAAGAAATATTATCTGTATTAAAGAGGTAAGGTATTTAAAATATCTAGACTTTGATAGCACTTTCCTCACAATTGTCATCCTCTCAAGCCCAGTGCTAAAGGGTGTTGGCAATTCAATCACTTGAAGGCATCCTTTCTCTCTAAACCACTACTGCACAATTATTCCTGAATGATGTGGAGGGAAGCTGTCCTGAAAATACTGTCATTGGGTTGAGTCCAAAGCTCTTCTGCAGATACTGTCAACTCCTTGTGGCTATTGAAAATTTTAGAGCATGAGAAAAAGAAAGAAACGTAAATACCAAATCACTCTCTACCAACTTGTACCTAGTTCCGTCTCAGTTCTGTACTTTATCTTTTCACTGAGAAACTGGCTCTTCCTGCATCCTGTTTTTCTGTTTTAGAAACAATCTGTAGGTATTTATGATAGGGGAGTGAAAGATTTTTGGAGGATGAAGGGGAGCAGGGCTCTGATGTAATAGGAATCCTTCTTTAGTCCTCTAGCTCCCAGCTAGTTAATAATTTCATCAAGTAAACACTAAAAACAAGTAATTTGAATAAGTCCATATTTCTGTCTTCCTAATTCTCTTTTCTTGTGAAACACCATAGTGCATATCTGTAGAGCTGTGAATGTGACGTGGTCATGATTGTCCTTCACAATTTTATTTTTCTGAAAGAAGGCTTTGAAAGTCTAATTGTGGGTGAGGGGTGTTGGGGGCTAGTATTACCTGTCACTTTAAAACTTCCTTGCTAAAGTGCAGAAAGATATTGTTGCCAAGATGGATTAGGATTGGCAAAAATAGCAAATAAAATCCTAAATTAAGGAAGAGAAGGTAAATAAATTTTTAATCATACAAAGTTTAATACTTACGTTAAAGAAAGAAATATTACAAGTCATTTTATACAGAGTGAATTTACATCATAGCTGAATTTCAAGTTGTGGAGCTTTGAGTGATATGATAATCATGTTCCCCCCTTCAGTTGTACGAGGGGATTGAAATTTATATATTCAATAACTAGAAAAGAATCATAAAGGATCAGACCGGAAGAATCTGTCTCTCTCCATTTTTTGCTGTCACTCCCACAGTGATTTTAATATTTTCCCTATGTCTTTGCTGATTTCTTGTGCCAAACTCAAATGCAGACTGTTTTGAAATAAGTGCTTTAAAGTGCATGGTTCTGAGCATATACACACATTTCCCAGGTAATACAATTTCATTTTAACAACAAAAACTGGTGGGGGGTGGGGAGTGACTAAGTCTCTTGTCAGTTTTAAAATTGCCTAAACCGACTCATCATAAGTCTTACATTTAAATGATTATTATCAACTGACTCAGGCTTTATGTCTTTCAAAATCCTGAAGGAAAAAAATGAAACTTTCACAAACAAAACTCATATCCAATTAGCCTTATTTGTTTTTTTCAAATGTTTTGGGCAAATTCCTAGAGACTCTGGTGGATTTTAGTACATTTAATTCATATTAAACTGAACTAGTGATTTATATGATATGATTGAGGGTTTTGTACTGCATAGTGGCCAGGAATATTAACTTATTGAATTCTTTGCAGACAGTGATATGTGCATTATGTGAAAAATGTAAAGTAACTATAAGTCATGGAAGTATCTTTAATATCTTATGAAGAAAGTAAAAAAAAAAATTAAACAAGTGTAACTGGTCTTTTCTTGGATAAGATCAAAGGAATGATAAATGTTTCTTCTCATTAAACAATTATATTATAATCAAAAGAAGAATAATGCAGTAAATTGCTATGGCTTTGTAAGTCTTTTCTGCCTCTGTGTATAAACTATGGTAGGTATCCTTCTCTTGTCTTTATTAAAATGAAATACAGTCATTCTAATTATAGTAACATTTATCTTCTTAAAATTGAAATCTAAAAAATAAATTTTTATAAACATTTCAAAGGAAAGGAAAAATCTATTTACAATCAGTGTCTGTGTCAATAAACTCCAGTTAAGGGCACTTACGTTCTGTTAACTGCTGACAAAATATTATGTTTAACTTTTCATGAGTGTTACAAATGATTTAGTAAAAACATTCATTTTTCTATTACGTGTTACCTATACTTATAAAACAGCAATATGTAGACTGTATTTTAAGCCATAGGAGTTCATATTGTGAATTGCAATTATTTTTTTCCTGATTAAAATATACATGAAAAATTTAAATTTAAAAAACAATATTATGCCTTTTTGAGGTTGTGATTCATACACATTTTCCCTTAGCCATTATTTTATCAGGTATCTGTCACAAAGTTGGATAAAACTTTTTAAAGATAACTTAAGGTATCTGAATTATGGAAAGCCAATAACATATTTCCACACCCCGGGAATGCTGATTTTCCTTATTCTCCTTCACTGAATAATGTTACCCATGAAGGATATTCAAGCAATTTACCACTGCAAGTCCCCACATCCCTCATAGTGTTTCATCTAGGAGAAAGGTACCAAATCACCCTTAAACCTCATTGGTCTTCCCTGCAACACCTGCTAAGCAGTTGACTTGGGTTCTCTTTCAATCTCTGCTGACCAATTTTCCACTGAATAAATAACATTTGCTGTTATATCCTAATAACTAGCAAACCCTTCCGCACTGTTGAAATAATTGTTATTTTTTTGTTAATGCTTTGCATGAAATTTCATCCTGTAAGCCATTCTTACATATGTTAAGAAGAAAGATTTTCCTTCTGTCTGTGAAACTAAGATAGTTATCAGAATACTTGGAAAATGTCATAATTTGAGAAACGAAATGCAGTTAAAATATTATGAGTGTCACAAGTAATTTAGAATCGACTTTTCTGTGAATAAATGACTAAAGGAAGAATATATTAACCAAATTTTAAAAAGGTGTTTTTAAAAAAGAAAGTCTTTCAGAAATTTGCTAGACATTGAACTACTGATCAATCTCTTAAATTAAATAATCAGCACATATTAGAACCAACTTGGTAAATTTCTGTATAATAAATCAACACTGACAACAATTATGAGACCGTGGTTCATGATCAAATTTATTCCAGGGCAACCACAAATCTTCCTGCTAGCCCTGCCTGCCCTCCTCCAGGGGGCGCCATTCACTTGCTAGTTTCTCTGCCTGATAACCCCTCCCTACCTCAGACTCTTAGAGGATATTGCACACCTTTATGAGGTCACACTGACAGAATTCTATTATTATTCAAGAATATCCAGTAAATTTGGCTTTATGTTTGGTATTTTTTCTATTTTTTGAAGGAGTAGAAATTTTAATCCATATATATATTTTTTTGCATTAAGGAGTAAGACCTATTTTATTAAATATATGTTTTATAATCTATATGGTGAAAATTTTAGAATTCCCTTTGAAATCCTGAATCTTTTGGTTATTTGTCATGGAGGCTGTAGTAATGAAGGGTGCAGTGGGGTTTTTTTTTTTTAATTAAATTGGCAGTCCTGACTTTTAATAATACTCATCTGGATTGAGTTTAATTTTTTTTTTTAAGCACAAAATCTGAACTTCGGTAATACTTCTCTTTTGGCGACTTTTCATTCTCATTGAAAAATGTGACAAAAAATTGGAGTGGCACTGTGTTAACATTAAAAAAAAAAAATCTATGCTACCCAGAATCCTCATCAGAAAGCTGAGAAGATGCCAGTACAGTTAGAGGGCAAAAGAATGAAATCTTAGAAAAAAATATGGTTGCTGAAAATCTCTAGAGGTTATCTGTCTGCTTCATCCTGCTGGCTTCAGGCTAATTTTACCTAAACTATTGTAGGCAGATGGGTATCTGGACTGTTTTTAAAGATCTTGAAGGAAGCAATTCCATAATCTCTTAATATCCTTCTTTATATCTAATCTATGTGTCCATTTAATTTAGTTTATCTTTGCAGACATGGATAATGTTACCCTTTACAATATAATTCATCAATAACCTTGATAATTGAGATATTGTTTATATATATAGAAAGAAAAGATGACAATTTCCTTAGACAGAAAATAATTTTGTTATAATTTTAAAGAAAGATTCTAACATTAATTGCCATGGTAAGAGAAATATACTTATGGATTTTAAGATCAACTGGAGCCAAAGAGCAAATGCACTTTTTAATGAGAAGGTAATGCTCCTTTTGGAAAGATATCTAAGCATTTTTTTTTCTATATTGGGAAAATTTTACATGCAGACATGGACAGAATCATTGACAATCATAATTATAGCTCTGAGATATGTGTAGAATTCTAGTTTTCAATAACTTCATATTTAGCATTCAGTACTGATTGCATTGCAATTCAATAACATGCTTATCACTATATATTATTACACTTTTAATGATTATTATTAATAGATAAAGGTGAACTGAAAAATACTAATACATTTTCAAAAAGTTTGAAGTCAAAGAAACTAACTTTGGTCTTTCTCAAATTTTCCTATAATTTTAACAAAGATACACTTTATAATTTCAAAGATATTACTATAAAGTCATGACACATTAAATTATGTTAAGTAAAATGAAAATTCATAAAATTAGTAGAATATTTGTGTGTTCTTCTTTTTTTATGAGGCCATTGTTTGAAATTTTTCATGACTCATTTCTTCAGGGTTGGGCAAGCTACACAATGCAAATGAGTAAAATTGGATGGGTGGGGAAAATCATCCACCAGAAATGTAAACTATTTTAACAATATTATACAAAATTACATTAAATGCTCTATTTTAAGTTTAAAGTGGAAGCAAATAGACTAATATTAGATGAGTTTAATGACTAGGATTTCCTTTTGTTATTCATTACACCTCTGGTTTGACTACAAAAAAGTTTTGCCTTTTCTCCTGTTGGAGTATCAACATGGGCTCCATGTATTCTGTTATAATGAATCTTTTAATTTTAGGCAACAACTGGTTTTCTTCAGTTTACAATCGAAAATAGATGTTCTCGAGTATGGGTACTTCCAAACATATGTAAAATATTTGCATATGAGTTGGGGCAATTTGTCAAATTCTGGTTTTCAGAATCTTCTCAACTTAGGTTGTTTGAACTGTATCGCATGGTAATTTAGTCATTCTTCATGATCTATCTCTTTTTTTATTTTCATTTTTAAAGAATTTGGTCTTTAAATATAGAACTTGGGAAATATATTTCAAGGCATCTTTTTTGTGTGTGTATTTGTGGGGCCATCAGTATAAGATAATGAGCCAAATGTTCTGTTCCATTTTAATTTCCCTAAGATAAAATGTCTCTGAGAATAAGTTCTTCAAATGCTAGATTTGTAATACTAATGAAAAATTATTGTGTAAACATTTAAACAATTTTGAAGGTTACAAGATCAAGCAAGAAGAGCCAAGTTTTGGGTTGTGTTTTCATTGGTGATGATGTTCATTTCAAGAACAAGCAATTATTTTTAGGGGAGGGTGTGTCTTTGACAACATGCCATATCAGAACTACTAATGTCTGTGTAGTGTGCTAGACTAATAACTAAGACTGCAAATCATCAAGAACAGCATTAAAATTAGTTCAAGCTATGTATGCATCTCCATAGGAAGTTCTTCGCTACTCTGTGAATTGTTTAATCCTTAACAAGTTCAGCTTAGAGATACATGGTGAATGATCAGGCAACACATGTGAAGTTCCTATCCTTGTAAATCTTGTCTTATAAGTGTTTATCTTGGAGTTAAGTCTCATACTACTATAGAAGTGACACTATTATATATGCTCACCAATTAAATTACTACATTCAACTTTCAGAATTTTTCCTCACAAAATAAATAATGTTACCAAGTTGTTCCTGGCATGGCACCTTGCCTCAAAGTAGTTGGGTCACATCAAAATTCTCATTTATAGTATTAATAATGTCATTGAATAGGTTATAATTATTTCTGGGCTCTGATAAGCTTCTGTAGAAGGCTCAAACACACCTTAACCTTTAAAAGAATTTGTATGTTCTCAAGTCTATTCTCTACGCCCTATACTGTATTTCTAGCTATACTTATATTTTCAAATACTTGTTTCTGTTTGAGATTCTAAATTTCTGCTATCCTCCATAGATACTTCTTCATGAACTTATCAGTAATAAAATGCTTTGATAGCTGTGCAAATTTTTTTTAAGTTAGTATACATTTGTATTTTACTATAGCATCACTATTTTTTATTTGCGTTTCAAAATAAAATCCTGTCTAAATATCAGCTTTTTCAGATAATTAAGCTTTTAACATACGTCTTACTGTGTTTTGGTTAGAGTTATTTTTCTTCATATTTGTGAATTAAATGGTTCTTTTCACAGAGACATGATATGCTGGCATATCAAATACATGGATAATCAACATTTCCACAAGTAATATATATTTCTATCTTTCATAAAACAGAGGTCCTCTCACCTTATCTTATATTCTCATAGAGACATGGATATAAGAAAAATCCCCTCATTTCTGTCAGATGAAAAATAAAAAGCAAAAGTGCTATGATAAAAATGGCTGACTCTTGGCTTCAGTGACAGGGAGAAAATAGTGGACCATGAGTACAAAGAGACAAGAGACCATGTGCCGTTTAAGAGGGTAAGCTACAATCAGTTTAAGCTCATGGATGCTAAATGAGAATGGGGGTAGTTTTCCAAGTGAACGTGACACATGGAATTGCATATGAAATATTTTGCCAACATTTGGGTGAGCTAAACACAAAATACTCAGGGATCAGTTGGTGAGTCTGCTTTAGGACATTGGTTTTTACCCATAAGACCATTACCTCATTACTACCCTATTTATGACTAGGTTTTCTCCAAATAGCATCTCATAATTAAAAAAAAAATTAACACTACCCTTAGAGAATGAATATTTTATTTTTGTTGATGACATACAAAAGAGGATCTATTCTAGGCTTTCAAGCAAATTTTTAAAAGTTTTTGAATTAGCAATGAATACAAGCAGGCATTCAGCAGTCACTTGAGTATGTCAACCTTTTGTGTCTTAATGATCTCTTCCGAAATATGCAGAAAGAATGTTTTCTTTTGCTGTGGACATTAAATGAGAAGAACATGTGATCTTAGTATTATTTCTTTGCCCATTTAAAATATAATTTGTTTATCAAAGCTGTTTTATGTTTACAGCAAAAACGATCAGAAAGTGGAGAGAGTTCTCATAGACTCCTACCCAACACAAGTTTTAGCCTACCCTACCTTCAATATCGCACACCAGAGAAGTACAATTGTTATGGTCCATGAACCTGCATTGACAGGTCTTTATCACCTTAGAGTTCACTCTTGGTGATATATCCAACCATTATAGGATCATAAAGTATTTCCACTGCCCTAAGTTTTTTTTTTTTTTTTTTGTATTTACCTATCCATGTCCTTTCTCCTTCATTTTCTAGAATATAATATATTTGGAATCATCCAGTATGTAGCCTTTTAAGACTGGCTTCTTTCACTTAGTAATGTAAACTTAAGTTTCTCTTATGTTTTTCATGTCTTAATGGCACATTTCTTTTTCGAGCTGAATATATTCCATTGTTGAGATATACTACATTTTTCCATTTATACACTAGAGAATATGTTAAGCTACTATGAATGTCCATGTGCAGGTTTTGTATACACAAGTCTGACTGAAAACCAAGAACAATTACAGGATATTTAACCCATTTTAAACTGTGTGTTAATTTTTTATTGTTGAATTTTAAGAGATCTTTACATATTTTGTATGACAATCCTGTTTCAGCTATGTCTTTACAAACATTTTATTCTAGATTATGGTTTATATTCTCCTTCTTTTGACAGTGTCTTTCCAGAGAAAAATTAGTTTTAATTGATGTTTTGCTAATCTACTCTTCTTTCATGAATTGTGCCTTTAATGTTTTATCTAAAAAGTCAATGTTACACCAAGGTCATCTAGATTTTCTTCTCTGTTTTCCTCTTTGTATTCTAGCAAACAAAGGTGATTTACATTGAGGTTTCTGACCCATTTGGAATTAGTTTTTGTAAAGTATGTAAAGTCTGGATTCCCATTGATCCACCTTAATGTGGCAAATACTAATTTAAATAAGTATACACCATTTAAAAATATATGTACTCAGTGGTGGACACATGGTTATTTGTAATAGCATTTATGCTTTTTCATGAATCAATATTTTAAATATATTAATATAAATATGTATATGTACATAGATAAATTTTCAGCTATGCAACTTGATAGTAGTAGTATGGCACAGAATAAAGTATATCCTAGTTTTGCATTCCAGCTTTACAATTTACCAACTGTGTAAGTGGGGGCATGATACTTAGTCTTTTTATCTCTAAACTGCCTCAGCTATACAATGATATAATAGTTGAACTCATTGGATTGTCTTAAATAAACACATGATTAGCAACATGTAACTATTAAATATTATATTATTTTAGTCACCTCTTAAAATAAATGAATTATTTATAAATACACAGATATTTATATATATATGAAATTATGAAATTCATATACATTGACAGTAAACATGAACAGTAGGAGGAGAAATAAAGAAATTTCCTCATGGTCCTGACATCTAGAAATAGCCGCCATTAAGAATTCAGTGTCTTTATTTCTGTTTTTTTTTTTTTTTTCTTGATTAAGGACTTTTCTTTTACTTAGTTATGTTCCTATTATGTTTATACTATACATACAATCTGATATACTGGTATGTTCTTTTCCCCTTGATATTATGAGGAGAATTTTTCCATTTTTTAAAACAATAAAGACTGTTTCAAGTAGACAGAAAACATTTCACACATTTTTTTTTAAACATCATTGGCTATTTAGGTCTTATTTTCTGTTTTTTTCAAATAACCTTGAGGAACATTCTGTAACAAAACTTATTTCCTTAGGTACTTGATTAAGCAAATATTATTTTTAAAGACATATATTGCATATGCATGGATATTAATGAAAAAACTTAAAAGTCTGAGTGAGTAGATACAGTATAAGTTGCAAGTAAGGAAGCTTTATATAAGGATGAAATAATTGTACCTTAACACAGTACAGAGTGCTTGAAAAGATGAAGTTAGCTAAATCTCCAACAAATATAATTTATATTCCAATATGCATAATCTTTATT
Organism: Marmota marmota marmota; assembly: GCF_001458135.2. Taxonomy (NCBI): domain Eukaryota; kingdom Metazoa; phylum Chordata; class Mammalia; order Rodentia; family Sciuridae; genus Marmota; species Marmota marmota. The sequence goes on from NW_026000169.1 coordinate 4,966,160, forward strand.
TGCATGAACTATACATGAAGATTAATGTCATTAATTTGCAATAACATCTGTGTCATATAGCTAAATATAGAACAAGGCCTATATTTGGGAGGGAGGATGCATTCTATTTATATGTCCAATTTGAGGTGCAATCATTGTGGCAAGAAGTAATATTAATTGCATTAGAATGAGAAACATGACTGAAAAACTTAAACAATAAGTTGCAATGAATTTGGAATTAGCCTTGGAATCCCATTCTAGGCTTCTCAATTTTTTCTTTTAAAGTATGGAACACTTCACGAATTTGTGTGTCATATTTTGTGCAGGAGCCATGCTAATCTTTTCTGTATTGTTTGGTACTGTTTGGGTATCTGTGCTGGGAAGAAAAGCATCTTCTCAAACTTATTACCACCAAAAATTATTCCATTCATTGTCTCTGACTTCCCCTGTTGTATTCTCAATCCAATTCCTGTCTTATGGCTTTTCCTATAAAATAAGTGGCACTATTATATAGTAAATATTTTTCTCACTTACACTCAAAGATATGAAGCTTTCAATCACTGCTTCTTGTGTGTAAGATAACCAATATGATCTCATGAGCTGACAGAATTCCAGCCAAAGGCAAAGAAACTATCCATAACTCGTGCAGAATTATGCCCAAAGAATGTCATCTTCATTGGGATTCTTGAACTACCGAAATTATCCCAAAGAACCACCTACTCTTTTAACATGAGATCCATCTGGTTTCTAGAAAGGACAAATGCCTTGAACAACGCCATGTGTTTGGGCTTTTATTCTGCTATATTAGTACTGTTCTATGTTGGTATTTTAATAATTCATATAGATTGTAATTTAATTATTTATAATAATTTACCAATTCTAGTGAATAAAATTATAATGAAAAGAAAAATAAGAGAATTGACAGTTCAATTATAGGTAACGCTGATTTCATAAATTTGAAGAACATTATCATTACTGACGTTAGTTTTGTCCTGTTCTGCTTTACAAATGCACATGTTTTCATTTGTATATGTATGTCAATTTTCTTTACATACGAAGGCTCTTTTTTTTTTTTCTTTCTGGAAGGGCTAGGTAAATGAGATAAACAGAAAGTAAGAAAACTGGTCACCATAGACATCAATATTTGAAAATGCTAATCCATCATTGGTTCCTAATTACCAGTGTCCCACAACAGTGAAGGCCTATCTTAGGGAGCCTTACAATTATCCAGACCACATCAATGATATCAATGCAATGAATAAAGAGTAAGTTCTGAGCCTTTTAAGTGCTTAGCATTTTGTGTTTGAACAATAAAATTAAGGAGGAGTTCTTAATGTCAGCGATTTTATTGAAGAGGGTAGGGACACATTGGCATTTCTAAAGCTTTAAAAATTAGAAGTTTGCTTCATCTCCTTCCAAAGAATAAAATGTGTAACACAATTTCTGCAAAGCAGGCTTTATATGAAGCACTAACATTTAACCTAAATACATTTATCTCTTAGTACATCAAGTTCTTAATTGCCAAGCATATATTACCAAACTGAAATTGAAGATAAATGAATATTTTATGTGTAGTCTCCAAAGGGATAAGAATTAAAAATTAAATTAAAAGGCACTTGCCAATGCTTTAATTTGCCTGTTAAAAAAGCAAACACAAATATTAGATGCTGACTATATTTTAAATTCCTAAATATAACTCAATTTCAGTAGTAGTAATTTGTAACTAAACAGGATTTTCTTGAATCTTACCAGAATATAATGCTGGTAAGTACAAAATGGTAACTGCTTTTAACTTCTTCAGTTCTGCTTTTCAATAAAAGTGAGACCAAACTGAGAAGCTAATTAATTTATTAATTAGCAGTTTATTAATGCTGTTCAGTTGCAAAATTAACTAGCATTTTTGGATACTTATTATATCCTATGCTTTCCTCTAAGTACTTAACATGTATCAGTACATTCCTGTTTATAGGACAGAAGACTTGAGGCACTGACAAGGGAGTCACATGCTCAGGGTCAGTTAATAAGTAGCAGTCTGAAGTTAGACCTCCTTTGCCACAATATCTATACTGTATTGTAATGTAATGAAGCCTCACAGTACAGAATATTTGCAGACTGACAAATTTTAACTCATTTCTCACTAACCTGGAATGTATCATACATACCCTTTGATATTTTGAAGTTCCAAAGATAGAATGAAGATTAGGTTTAATTACCTAGAGGGTCTTTAAAAAATCACTTTCATAGAAGAGAAATATCAGCACGAATGCCAGGAAATCACAGGTTACACTACTTTGTTTAATTCTTTTTTATAGGAAATTAAATCACGTTGTGCTAAATCCATAAAACATAGGCTGTTATCCATGGGTTGCTTTGAATTTTCTTTAAATTCCTTCTGCAGCACTGTATTTATCTCAAGGAAGTAAATCCCTTTAAACCTTTACTTTGTGGCTATCTGCCATGTGGTCTTATTACCTAGAGGGTAAACCCAATGTTTAACTGTGTCCCTCTATTTGCCTTAAATAAAAGAAAACCTTAATATGACAATTATAGTCAGTTCTCAATTATCTGTTGTCATGGGACAGAGACCACAATAGTGAGGATAATTTTAAATCCATGAATAATTAGAAAGCCTAATTTTTCCATTATTTTCATTCCTCCCCTAAACAAATCTTTCTTGTCTGAACCAAAAGTGGGTAGAAAAATAGACTTAATCAACTATTACCTTTGTGTTTTTTAATGTTTCTGATACAAAGTGGTGAAAAGGCTAATTGCAATAGCAATTTATCCAAAGGCGTTCCACAAACTGAATGGGAAAAGTAAGCTATTGGGAAGGTGAACAAAGTATAAAAACTTGTATTATTCATTCATTGGTTAGGAGATTCTTAGGTGAATTTGGAGGGGGGGGGGGCATAATGAAAGTTAGGCCTTACATGAATTTTCCTGAGAAAGAGGCCATATCCCCAAAATTTGAAAAGTTTTAAATTTATTTATTTATTTTTTCAGCTGTGATCAGCTCTGCAGTCATGGGGCTGACACCATTCGGTGCTCTAGGGTTATTAGCACCCCCATTGACATCTGGCAGGATGCCTTCTGTCTAGAACCTTATAGCCAATCAGAGTTGATGATATTGTATTAATGGTTCCATAATAAAATGAAAAAGATGGCCTTCATTTTGATGAAAGCTGTAAAGTAGCTATTGTGCTTGTTTGGTATTGCAAGGCCCAAATGTATTATTTATGCAATTTTTCTTTTGAAAGAAAAACTGAAAGAGCAGATTTCATTTTACAGCATTCAGTCAAAGCTATTGTCTCATGAATGTGAACATTTCTGCATTTTATTTCCTCAGAATGTAGAAGGCACTTTTCACAGATCATCTAAGTAGGGATTTAAAAGTTTAAAAACTGCTTTTAAAATGGTAAGCCCTAATGACTGGATCTATTGTTCAGCCTGGTCAATAGGCTAAATCAACACTTGCCACATGAGAACTTACACTTAGTTGAAGGTATAATTTTCAAGGTCTTAGCTAGTCATTAAGACTTTATTTGTTTTAGGAAAAGACCAAAAAAGTCAGTAATTTTATCATAAAGCTATTTATCTAGAAGAAATGTACATAACAATAAAATGTCTTAAAAATACAAAATTTTGTGTGTAAGTATTTCATTCTGTAATTGTTATTTAGTAGTTTTGTTCTACAAAAACATGATCATACCCAAGGAAGGTACAAGAAAATAATCCAGTTCTACAAAATGAACAAAAGCAAAATCAAACTTGATAATAAAATAATACATTATTTTTTTTCAGTTATTTTTATATCTGGTATCCTATTTAATGTCTTATAAAAATGACAAAATTAGGTATTAGTACAGCTGCTTATCAGATAAAGCTCCTAAGAGATGAAGTAAATTGCCCAAAGAGACAGAACAATTTAAGAGATGGATCTGCAAACTGTTTCTGTTTTCTGATTCCAACAAAGTTGTTCTCACTGCCCTGTGTTTGACTTTCATCAGCCCAGCCCTTTTTTCTATCTGTGATGAATCTGTATATAAATTTTCAAAAGGCATATTTTACTACAGATTCATCTAGTAATGCCGAAGGCTTTCTACTTTAGAATTAATAACCAATTAAAAGCAAATAAATATGTCTTTAAAAATAAGAATAAATGCTAAACCTCATAATCTCATGCCAAGAAAAACATTAAATTCTGCTTGGTTTCTTTTCTTTTCTCATCTTTCTCTCTCTCTCTCTCTCTCTCTCTCTCTCTCTTTCTTTCCTTTTTCTTAGAAAGATATTTACCTTGGGAAGTTTTATTTTTTTTCCTCCTCAGGTGGGTCTCTAGGGAATTATTTTCCAGTCTTCTCTCAGTTTTTTTTTACTTTCTTTGGTAATAGCAAAAGACTATTAGTATGAATTATATGCTTGTGAAATTAATGAATAAATAAAATTTCCTGGAATGTTGACTGTTAGCTCAAAATTCATTTTGAAAATATCTTAAGGCTTACTTGAATTTCCACTAAGGACTAGATTAAGGAATACCATTTTGTCATATTACAAAATAGTTTATCTAACAACGGGGCAGCAGTCTATATAAAGTTTAGATATGGATCTAAGTATAAAAATAAAAACTACAAAACCTGTGTAAGATGACATATGAATCTTTGGTTTCATAAAGACTTTATTGATAAGTTAGACTTCCATTAAAATTTAAAATTCCTGATGAAAGAACCAGTTAAGAAAATGAAAAGATAAATCATAGACCAAGAGAATAAATTTTCAAAAGGCATATTTTACTACAGATTCATCCATAATACACAAAGAACTCCTAAAACTCAAGAATAAGAAAACAATGTAAAGGATTTAAAAATAGGCCAAAAAAACTTTTTTAAAAAAAGCTCACAAAGAAGATATACAAATGGAAAATAAATATATTAAAAGGTGTTCCATATTACATGCCATCTTGGATATGCAAATTAAAGACAATTAAGTCAACTGTACATCATTACAATGACCAAGATCCAGAACTAATGTGAAGCAACAGAAAGTCACAATCTTTGTTGGTGGTAATGCAAAATGATAGTTGATATGGAGAATGGTTTGATAATTTTTAAAAATTACAAATACTCTTAATATAGATCCACCAGTTTTGTTCCCTGGTATTTGTAAAAAGGTGTTAAAAACTTGTGTGCACATAAACACCTGCACATAGATATTTAGAGCAGTTTGATTCATAATTGCCAAAGCCTGGAAGCAAACAAGATGTCTTTTAGTAAGTGAATAAATAAACTCTGCTATATTCAGACAATGGAATATTACTCAGACCTAAAGAGAAATGAGCTATCCAGCCATGAAAAGATATAGAGGAAACTTAAATGCACATTATTAAATCAAAGAAGTCAATCTCAAAAGACTACACACTGTATGATTACAATTTAATGACAATCTGGAAATATAAAAACACGGAGATATTAAAAAGATCAATGGTTGTCAGAGGTTGGGGGTTGTAAAGGATGAAGAGAGAACAAAGATTTTTAGGTAGGTAAATACTCTGTATGATACTATAATGGTGGAAATATGTCATTTGTTTGTCCAAACACATGGAAAATTCAAGAATGAGCCTTAGTGAAAACTTCGAACTTTGGGTAATAATGACCATCAATGTAGATTGGTGGATTGTAACAAATGTACCACTCTGGTGTGAGATGTTGACAATCAGAGGAATTCATGCATGTGTGCAGGAAATTATGCATGGGAAATCTCTACCTTCCTTTCAATTTTGCTGTGATCTTAAAAGTGCTTTAAAAACTAAAGTCTCTTAAAAAAATGCAACTATGACTCCATCTTCATACATTTTTGTGGTGTCCCAATCCCTCATTTTCTTTCTTGATCATTGATCTTGCTTCCAATTTCATTGAGAAAATAGAAGGAAAGAAGATAATATCACTACACGTGCTCTGATAAATTTACCCACTGCTATGGCATGAATGCTCATGTGTTCCCCAAATTCTTTTGTTGGAACCTGATCTCCAAAATGATAGTGTTAAAAAGTGGGAACTTTGGGAGGTAAATAACTCATGAGGGCTATGCCTATATGAATAGGATTGGTTTCCTTATAAAAGGAAGTACAGGGAGCCTGTTTGCTTCCCAGAACACATAGAGGGCACCATCCTTGAGGAATGGACTCTTACCACACACCAAATCAGTTGGGACTTTGATCTTGGACTTCCCAGTCTTCGGAAATATAAGCAATACATTTCTGTTTTTAAATTACCCATCTAAAGTTTGTTATAGTGGCCCAAATCGACTAAGACACCCACCTATCTGCTTTTGTGTCTATATGTTCTGTTTTCTCACCTCATATGAATTAACTTGTCAGCTCTCCTAGTTAAAGTCAATCTCTTTCTCTGTGATAAACCCTGTACTGCCTTGCCTCCTCAAAACCTTCATCTTGTGTTATCCCTTCTCTTGCCCATATCATCAGCTTTTTCTACATTCAATTTCTCCCATTAAAAACATAAACAAAACTACTATTTCTTGATCTCATTTCCCTGCAGCTATGGCCCCTCTCCTTTCTTCCATTAATGTTAAAATTAATTAGAAGGGTTGTTTTAACCAGTTTTCAATTCCTCTAATACAAATATATATATGTGGTACCTGGGATTTAACTCAGGGGCACTTGATTTCTAAGCCCCAATCACAACCCTATTTTTTATTTTATTTAGAGATAGGGTATCACCGAGTTGTTTGTGCCTCACTTTTGCTGAGGCTGGCTTTAAATTTGAAATCCTCCTGTCTCAGCTTCCTGAGTGGCTGGGATTATAAATATCTTTTTTATTAATGTAATATAAAACATTAAGATACATTTTGACATAATCATAAAAGCATGGAATATAATTTGCCCTAATTCAGTCCCCAGCATTTCACCCCTCTTTCCCTCCTTCTCTTGCTCCCCTCTCTCTATTCTACTGATCTTTCTTCAATTTATTTGTAGGTATTTTTTTAAATTAGTGTCTTGTTGGTATACTTCTCAATGGGATTCATTGGGATATATTTAGGTATGTACTTAACAAAATTTCAGTCAGATTCATTCCACTGTTCTTCACTTTTCCCATCCTTGCTTTCTTCTCAATCCCCTTCATTTATCTACTGATCTTTCCTCTATTCTGACAAGATTCCCATTCCCTTTTTTCCCTTTCTCTCCCCTGCTTATTTTGGATTATCAGAGAAAGCATTCAACCTTGACTTTTTGAAACTCACTTATTTTACTTAACATGACGTTCTTTGGTTCCATCCATTTATTGGCAAATACCAAAATTTCATTCTTTTTTAAGGCTGAGTAATATTCCATTGTTGATATGCATCACATTTTCTTTATCCATTTATCTGTTGAGGGCTTCTAGGTTGGTTCTATAGCTTAGCTATTGTCAATTGAGCTACTCTAAACATTGATATGACTACATCACTATAGTATACTGATTTTACATCTTTTGTATACATACCAAGAAATGGAATAACTGAGTCATATGGTGGTTCATTCTTAGCTTTTTGAGAAATCTACCTACTGATTTCTAGAATGTTTGGTCTCATTTGCAGTCCCACTAACAATGTATGAGTGTAACTTTTTCCTCACATCCCCACCAACATTTATTATTCTTGATAATTGCCATTCTGATTGGAGTGACATGAAATCCCAGTGTAGTTTTGATTTGCATTTCCCTAATTTCTGGAGACATTGAACTTTTTTTTTTCCATATTGGTTGACCATTTTTATTTCATCATTTGAGAAGTGTCCGTTTAGTTCTTTTGCCCATATGTTGATGAGTTATTTGTTTCTTTGGTGTTAAATTTTTGAGTTCATGTAATTCTGTTAATGTCCTATCTGAGGAGCAGGTATCAAAGATTTTCCCCCATTCTGTAAGCTCTCTCTTCATGCTCATTTCCTTTGCTATGAAGGAGCTTTTTAATTTGATGACATTCCACTTATTAATTTTTTATTTTATTTTTTGCACTTTAGGGGGAGTCTTGTTAAGGAAGTTGGTTCCTGTGCCAACATGCTAGAGTATTGGGCTTACCTTTTCTTCTGTAGTTGCAGTTTCTGGTCTAAATCCTAGATCTTTGATCCACTTTGAGTTGACTTTTGTGCAGGGTGAGAGATAGGAGTCATATTCTTCTGCATATGAATTTCCAGTTTTCCCTGTGCCACTTGTTAAAAAGGCTATCTTTTCTCCAACATGTTTTTGGCACCTTTGTTTAGTATCAATATTTATGTGAAATTGTCTTGTATCTTCTATTCTATTTTCTTCCATTGGTCTTCATGTCTGTTTTGGTGCCATACCATACTGTTTAAGTTACTATAGGACTGTAGTTTAATTTGAGGTCCAATATTGTGACGCCTTCAGCTTTACTCTTCTAAGAGTTGCTTTTTCTATTCTGGATCTCTTAATTTTCCACATAAATTTCAGCATAGATCCACAAATATCTTCAATCCCTTCCTTTATTTTTTAAAATTTTTGGTTCCTATTCCATAAAGAATGTCCTTTTTAATGCCAATAATGATGTCATGTGGGTAAATCCAATGGTAAAATTTTAATCCCTATTTGATTGGTCAGCAATATTTGACACTTCGAATCTCACACATTTCCTCTGGAATTTTGTTTTTATTTTTTTCTTCCTACATCAGAATTGTTTTAGTCTCTTTCCCCGATTTTTCTCTCTTACTTTAACTCCACAATGTTGGAGAGTCTTTAAAGTCAGTCCTGATAGCTTTTCTTCTTTCTACTTGCATTAATTTCCCAGCTTTTGTTCAGTCTCATAGATTAAGTGAGATAGAGAGATAGGTAGATAGATAGAGAGATAGATGGATGGATGATAGATGGAATGACTTTCCAGTCTGGACCTTACACCTATTCTCTAGAGACAAATACACAACATATTTGAAATTTGTATTTAAAATTTGCATAGTCATTAAACTTAGCATGTACAAAACTACTTACCCCTATTCCTCTAATCTTTACTATTTCACAGAGGGGAAAATCCATTTTTCTACTTATTTAATACTAAAACTTTCTAATCATTCTTACATATCTGTAAGCACATCCTGAAACTTTGCTTTAAAAACATCCAGTCTGACTGCAATCACACCATTTTTATCACTACCCCCTCAATCAAAGCCAGTGTTAGTTCCCATCTGAAGTACTGCAATAGCTTCCTCTTCTTCCTCTTCTCTCAACTCCCACCTCACCCTTCTTAAGTCTATCCTTAAGGAAATTAGCCAGGATAACTGCATTGAATAAATGGGCAGTCTATGTAACAACTCTGTTGCTCTCAGCCCTCCAATTGTTTTCTAATTCACTTTGAATAAATATAATAGTGCTTGGCCTATACAGTGTCATTCTTATTTTCTTTCCAAATTCATGCCTTGCTTCTTTGTCCTTTCTCACTTTCACCAGCCAATCTGTTTTCCTTCCTGTTAGAATTTCATCATATAAATTTTAGGAGGACACAGGCATTCAGACCATAGCGAGAGCTGTGAGAGAACCCCATAATTAAATAGAATATAATTATCAATATCATTCAGTGGCAGACTTCAAAGAAGGTCCAGTTCTCACACCTGCACACCTAAGTATTCCTATGAGTATATCTCCACTTATTAAATACTTTTTAAATTTAAATCTGAATGTTAGAATTTGATGAACTTATAGAAATGGACTTTTATTTAAAACTTAATGTGATTTTTTGAAGAGTTATATTTCAATATCTGATCCCATCCTTATATTCACAGTAGATGCCTAGCTGGCACAGGCAAGCATACATAGGTTTATATTCTTAAGGTAAATCCCTAAAGTTTGACTATAAATGAATGCACAGCTATCTCTATCTGATTATAATTAGTCAACTATTTCTGGCTATTTTGGAGCTTTCCAAAAGCAAGGGTTTCTACCACTTCTTGTTCCCAGCTTCATGATTTAGAATGAAAAGTTCAATCCTGTCTAGAACTCAGTTTAATTTATAAGCATTCAGAACTACCTAGTGGTGTTTAAGAAACAATGTTTGATTCATGCAGAGTTTTGGGGATAAAAACGATGAAATTTCTTTGGTAAACTTTTCATAAGCCACCTACAGGCTCTCATATATTATGAACACACTGTGGTCACTTTTTCAATTAAGGGAAAAAATATAACCATTGGGATATATGACAAATATTTATTCATCCCCAACTGAATGGTGCAAGAGGAGAAAAGATAGAAAGGAGTATCAGAATGCATCATAGAATCCACACTACTCAGTCCATGTTGTTAAGCATTTAAGGTTTACACAGAGCAGCAGTGTGCTGCAGCAGCCACATTCCAAAGTGATTTTTCTGCAATCAGAGTTTCATTCATTACCCAATTTTCATGCAACTCCCCTGGCATTTGAAATATGTTTCAAGGTAGACTCCCCAAGGGCTTTTCCCCTCCCATAATAACTGATCTGCAGTGTCCAAAGATAGATCTAAATATCTTTGGTGCAAATTACTTGAGGCCTGCAGAGCATGATTCTCTGTCATCTTCATCACATTTCACACCTACAGAACTGATAACAGATTAATATCTAGGCTGAAAATATTTCATCAGCGTCTCTGGCTAAGGCACCTTGCATTATTTTATCTAGGGGCACCAATAAAAGGAGGAGGGGGCCCAGAAAGTAAAAATTTATTTTCACTCAGAGAAGAAAGAGGAAAAAGAGAGAGAGAGAGAGAGAGAGAGAGAGAGAGAGAGAGAGAGAGAGAGAAAGATTTTCCTTTAGTATTATGAGAAAGGCAACAAAGCTGGTCCTGGCAAAGTTCTCTGCTCCGATTATGTATACACTTTTATTCAATCATTGTATCGCTCCGTGTCTGACATTTGGTCAATAGTGCAATCTACCACCGATCAGAATAAAACAGCCACCCCAGAGCACCTTGGAATTTCATTAGTTTCCTTTCAATGTAGTCCTTATAAGTAGATGTTTATTTGGAAACACAAATTTAAAGTTCAATTCTGTGCCCTGTCAATATTAGTAAAAAGTCAAGGATCCTAGACATTACTGTAAACCTGATTTTGTTTCCTTCTTATTTATTTATTTATTTATTTTTTTAGAATATAAAAGTTGAGGGAGGGGAAGTAAGGCACAGAAGAAAAGTAATTAAAAAATAAAGTGAAATAAAAAAAAGTATTGAAGGCAAATTTTGCCGATAGGAAAGACTTATTTCTTCAATATTCTGGGCTCTGAGAATAAATATGGAAAAAGACCTGGAATAAAACATTTTACACATGCATTCAATCTCTTCTGAATTGTAAAGGAGGCTGAAGGAGAAAGTATGAGGGAAATCAGTGGTATCAATATATACGTTAACTACAAAGAAGCAGTTCAATGTGGTGTTAAAGAAATGAATTTAATCTTGCCCAGATTTAGGTGTAAACAGTTGCTCAACCATATATCAACTATTGGGCTTGTCATAACTTTTGACTGAGTTTCAATTTTCTCATCTGAATATGGGGGTATAGGGATACGGCTGACTTGATAAGGTTAGGAAAAGGTGAAATATCAGTGGATACAACTAAAGGAAGTCAGTGGAAAGCCCTTAACATTCACTTCCTCTCCCGGCCTCCCTCCTTTGTACAAGGATCAGAGTAAGAATTACTTGGTAAACTTACTACTTTAAAACTATTTTATCATGCTTTATATATTGTTGTTTAATTTATTAATTTGTTCATTTAAGATTTATTTTGTGCTAAATGAATTGATATGCTTTAGGGTTATATTGGAATAAATGCATGAGTGAATTAAATAATCAATAAAAATAATGTTCACATAAGACTAAGTTAAATGCTACAAGTATTTCTATTAATAGCTTTCAAAAGAGAGAAATTTGGTTAGTAATTAGAGGATTCATCTGTATTGGGCTAATGCTAGTTTCATATTTTAATACAATGTGCTGAAAGAATATGATCAAGATATTGGCATGTGATATATGGTCTTAAAATGCTGTTATCTGTTTTAGATTAAAAGAAATCCCAATAAACTCATAAAAGAGACCAAAATACCTGGTGTAATTGTAAAATTGACAACTTAAAGTTTTTTAATAAAATATGTTTCATTGCCTCATAACACATTTCTAACTTCTATCCTTTTATATTATCAACTGACAGTATCATTCACATTTCATCTTCGTGTGCTTTTGATTTTATTTTGATTTATTTAGAAGCTTTGGAACTATTTTCTAAATTATTGTGTATAATAGTAATGTGATATTAGACCTCCCATCCATACTTTCATTTTTATTCTTACTTGCAATTATCTTTATGTTCTTCAAACCAGCTAATTATTATTTTATATTTTATTTCCACCACAATAATGATTTGGGATATTTTAGTTGGGGTGAATTATGTCTTTAATGGTTTATAAAAAATATTATGACATTGTAATTTTTATCATCTTAAAATGGTCTCATATATTTTATGACATTTCATTGGGGATTTGTATTTTATATGAAGCTTTACATTTTTCAGTGATTTCAGCAACCAGTAATATTATAATGCTAATTTATATTTATTGCATCCTTACTATGTACTAAGTAGTCTTCTAAATTCTTTATGCATAGTAGCACAATTGATCCTCCCCCAAAACATTATGAAATAATACAATTATTACTCTCGTATTAATTAGGAGAGGGCTAAAGTATAGAGAGAAGACCACATAGATTTGCAGGACAGAACCAAGACAGGAAGCAGTGCTTTTTACTTCTAGAACCTGAGTTTTTACCCACTGCACTAAACTGCTCCAAGAGCAAATCAACTTATACATGTTTCTATGCACCATAATACTTCAAGATAAAAATATAAGTAACTCTCCCAGTGTGATCTACTTGCAGAACTGGAATCTGAATATAAACCATTAAACTTTTGATGTATTATTCTTTTGAAAGGACATCAGAATTTTTAATATAATAATCAAATTTCAAATTTAGACAAGGAATAAGCATTTACCAAAATCTGAATGAAATAAAGGAATGTAATTGGAAAATTTATGAAGTTGGAAATTCTATTTTGCATTTGTAATCCTTAACCCAGAGTTCATTGGTTATTATTTGATAATTATTAAGAAATACGCAGGAACATTAGTTCTTTGGCTTCTTTTGCATTCTTTCTTTCTGGGAAGACTATCCTTGCGGTTTGTGGTTCTGGTGAGGCTGTCAATCAAGAACTCAAGTCCCCTGCCATAGGAGGAAGAATATGGAGGCTGGTGGTCAATTAGAATATTCTGACTCATAGAGCAAAGTAATGGTCCAGGGTAGACACAAGATTCCAGCAAAATCTGACAGAGACCTTTTGAGAAGAAGCTGGAAAAGATATAGATTCTCTCTCCCTAGGATTTAAAACTGTGAGAGCTATGTGGACTTGAACAGTTGGAGGCCATCTGGTAGTGACAGGGAGAATAACTAGCGGAGAAAAAGATCACATAAAGTCACACACAGACAAAAAATGGAGAGGAAGAGATAAATCTTGTTGACACATTGAAACACTTAGAACCAGCCATCTTTGTGTTCATGTCTCCAGCCTGCCTCTCTGACTCTCTATCATGTCAGGCTTATTCCTTCTACTTTCCCCTTCTACTTTCTTTAATCTATCCTCTCCTTCCTCCAGATAATCATATGTTTTTCTTTTCCCTTTCCTTTTTATCACTTCAATCTCATTTGACTTGTCATCTATACAGAGGGGCCTTAGAGGCTCATTAAATCTGAGTTCCTATACTTCCCCATTCATTCTTTTTAAAATTTATTTATTTATTTATTTTTTGCATTACAATTCTTAATACACCATTATATCATATTCACTCTTCATTACCCAATTCTCTTTTATTTTTTCCTCAGAACTTTGTCCTATCTAGCATTGCATGTCTCTATCCACTAGAGTATAAACTCTCAGTGTGACAGAAGAAAACTTATTGTTTACCTTTATGTGAGATAGTAATTTCATAAGCTACAGGACAACTGGATGACCAAGAAGAAATAGATAAATGCCTAGAGACACACAGCTTGCCAAAACTAAATCAAGAAGAAATGGAAAGCCTAAACTGACCAATGAAAAAGAAGTAGATTAAATCAGTAATTAAAGAAAAGCTCAGAATCAAGCTGTATGGGTGAATTCCATCAAACATTCAAAGAAGAGTTAATATAAATTCTTCTTAAACTCTTCTAATAGTAGAAGAAGAGGTAACACTTCTAAACTCATTTTATGAGGCCAATATTTCCCAAATACCAAAGACATAACAAGAATTACAGTCTTGTATCCCTGATGAACATGTGATACAGAAATTTCAATAAAATACTTGTGAACTGAGTTAAATTGCACCTTAAAATGTTTCTATACCATAACCAAGCGGAATGCATCCCTGGGATGCAGGGGTTATTTAACACATGAAAATCAATATTAACAGAATGAGAGATTAAAACCACACATTCATCTCAAGAGCAGAAACATCTCAAGATCTCAAGATGCAAAAACATCTTTTGACAAAATTGATCATCTATTCATGACAAAAGTTTATAAAATAGGCACAAAGAAAATTTACATGAAACATTAAAACCATATATATTAAAATCCCACTGTTCATATCATGATAAGAAAAGACGAAATTTTTTTTCTTCAAAGAACTGGTATAACTCAAGATATCTTTCTTGCCACTTTATGACATTAGCATAAAAATCAAACAAACAGACCAATGGAACAGAGTAGAACGTAGAACAGAATAGAAAGTAGAATTACCAAATTTCTTATTAATTCCAATGGTTTACTTGTTGAATCTTTAAGATTTTTTTACATATATGGTCATGTCATCTATAGGCAAAGAAAATTTTCTTGCTTCCTAATTCATTCAGTGGAACAGACTAGAAAGCCCAGAAATAAATCCAAGCACCTATGGTCAAATGGTCTTCAAGGAGGGTGCCAAGAACAAACAATGGGGAAATGATGTTGGGAAAACTGGATATGTACATACAGAAGAATGACATTAGGCCATTTTCTCACATTATATGTGTGTGTGTGTGTGTATGTGTATTTTAAAAAATTCAAATAGGAATAAAGACTAGCATGTAAAGTCTTGAATTTATACAACTAGTAGAAGAAAGCATAGGAGATAAGCTTCTTGCAAATGGTCTGGGCAAAGATTTTTTTTTTTTTTAATCTGACACTATAAGCATAGGCTTAGGCAAAAATAGCAAGTGGAACTACATTAAATTAAAAAGCTTCCATACAGCAGAACAGGAGTGAAAACTCACATCTATTGAATGAGAAAAAAAATGCATGAAGACCATATATCTAAAAGGGGGTGAATATCCAAAATATATAAAATAATTCCTCTACTAAAATAGGTATACC
Organism: Marmota marmota marmota; assembly: GCF_001458135.2. Lineage (NCBI taxonomy): Eukaryota > Metazoa > Chordata > Mammalia > Rodentia > Sciuridae > Marmota > Marmota marmota. The sequence continues at coordinate 4,981,531 of NW_026000169.1, forward strand.
AACAATAGAATTATAATAATGATAGTAACAACCTGCTTTACACGTGGGCACTAGATTTAAATAGCCATTTCTCCAAAGAAGTCATACAAATGATCAATAAACATTTGAAAAGATGCTCAGTGTCACAAATTACCAGGGACATGCAAACCAAAACCACAATGTACTGTCACCTCACTCCTGTTAGGATGGCTATTATCAAAAAGACAAATAATAACAAGTATTGATAAAGATGTGGAGAAAAGGGAATCCCTGTACATTGCTAGTGGATCTGAAGCTGGTACGGTCATTATGAAAAAGAGTTTGGATTGTCCTCAAAAAAATTAAAAAGACAACTTCTGTGTAATCTGTGTGATCCAGTCATCTCAATTCTGGCATATGCATCCAAAGGAAATGAAATCAGTATGTCTAAGAGATACCTGCTTTCCTGTGGTCATTGCAGAAGCTAAGATATGGACACAGCATATACGTTTCTGATAGATGTATGGATAAAGAATTTGTGATATATACAGTCACAGACATGTGCACAAATGGGATATTATTTTTAAAACAGGAAATTCTGCCATTTGCAACAAAACAGATTAACCTAAATAAACCAGGTAAGTATAGCAGAAGTCATGCTAATAAAATGAAAGAAAACACAAATGCTTCATGATCTTACTAATATGTTCAATCTAAAATAGTTACATCATAGAGGCAGGGTATAGAATAATGATTGGCAAGATCTGCAGATTGGGGAAAATTGGGAGATGTTAGTTAAAGGGTACAAAGTTTCAATTTTTTAAGACAAATTCTAGAGATCTAATGAATAGTATTAAATTAGTTAACAATACAGTATTGCATACTTAAGAAAGTGATAACAATGTGAGAGTAGGGACAAATATATTTATCTTAATTTAAGCTTAATTGTGGTGATTATTTCACAATATTTTATATATATATATATATATATATATATATATATATATANATATATATATATATATATATATATATATATATATATATATATATCAAAGCATCAAGGCATACCTAAAATATATATAATATGTAAATTAAAATATATACACTATGTAAATATGTACAATATGTAAGTTGCAAAAAATGTGTAAGTTAAAAAAATTTGGACAATTGATATTTTAAAAATGAGTAATGCTTTATTAATCAATATACTGATAAATGTTAACTTCACATCATCATAACTAGTACCATTCTAGGTATTGTAGAAACAACAAATATAATAAAAGTAAAGAAGCTGAACATAGCACTTTGGAAATGACCATATAAAAATTGACAAGATAATATGAAAGGTAATAGTATATATTGAAAATACTAGGGCTTAAAGGGGATGGAATCACATTACAAGGAGTAATCAGAGAAGATCTTCTGAAAGGCACAAAACTTACTCCGGATCTGGAATTACAGAGAGTTTTTTCATGGTGAATGAGGTTCAAGAACAGCCCAAGGCAAGATGCTCTGGTAGGGACTTTTGGGGGGATACCACAGTCCAGCGATGAGTTCATTTGGGTGCTTAAGGGAAATACATTTACGAGGTTGAGTTAATAAGGCATAAATTAGAAATATCTAGTTTTTATACTATTGACACTAAAGCTTCTTATAAAGGAAAATGATTCTATGATAAATACTTTGGAAAATTAATCTGGCATTAGTATGTAAAAATAACCATAATGGGAAAGAGGTCAGCATATCCTTTAGAAATCTTGGGTATGGTTCGTATGGAAAATACTGAACCTTGTGGAAAGGAAAGTTGTGTGCAGAGGGAAGAAAAGATAGCTCATGAAATCTGAACTCTGGAAGTAAAAATATAAGGGAACACAGAGAAACAGGATTACCTCTGAGCTTCTACTATAGGAAGAATAAGAAGATGGGTCTAATGATAGAAATATGGAGGTTGAGGTTGGAAGCACAACTAGTTTAAGGATCGTTGTGAATTTGGTTGATAATCTAAAGTAATAGTAATATGAGTAAGTAGAAATTTCCTATTGGTAATTCTCAATTCAGGGTTCAAGCAAGAGATCAAATTAAAAGCTATAGATTATGCAGTCTATAAACAGCATTGAATTCATAGGTATTGGGGGACAACTTATCCATTAGGCACAGAAGACATTGTCTGTCTCATATTTTTAGTGTCCTGTAAATATGTGTTAATTTTTTAATAAAGAGGAAAGAAGTTAATTTATCTGTTAAAATGTTTTGCTATATGATAGTAATATTTTTTATACAAATGCAATAGTAAAATATAGGTTAATATTTTGTTTTATGAAGGAAGTGTTTTATGAAAACAAGAGTACTTAGATCCATGAAAATCTCAGGAATGTTCTGAAGATTTAACTTAATAATAATCAATTATTAGAAAGTGGGCAAAAGGCAAAGAAAACTCTTAGAGCAATGGATTCTAAGATTTGTATCTCCCTCAACATAGCATGCTCATGAGCATGCATGGTGGTGTGTGACATTTGTACTGGGTCCTCACTGAGTGGCAGCTGAGTGCTGCTCATACTTTCCTGCCAGCAGGACCTTGGGGACTGTGTTTTATCCACGTGATGGTGACAGGGCATGCATCCTCTACTCAAGTTGCTGTACATGAATCCTATCAATCCCCTCATTCCACCTTAAGAAATCTATTAAAAAGCAATAAGAGATGTTAATTTTGTTTTCACAATGTGTTAAGTTCATTTTCTCAGCTCATTTTTTCTTTGTATTGAACAGCTTTACCTTTTTTGAAACAAAAATAAAATCACATAGAACAATTCTTATAATAGTTTAAAATACAAACAAAATAAGTCAAAGAATGCAGCATTCACTTGAGAATACTAATGCAAAATTAAATGATATTTTATTACTTGAAAGTGGCAAAGAACTTTTTTCCATCTACCTGATTAACCATGATTCTTCAGGTTTCCAAATCGAGAAATTAAGATAACACAAGAATGTAAAATATACTTCCAAGGGACTCTGTCCCAACTCTACTGGTGAATTTTTCAGAAAGAATAAATTTTACACACTCTTCATATTTTCCCCAAGTATTTTTTTTTTTTGTAATTTTTCTATCTTGGAATTCTGTCATGTCAAACATTACAGAACTGCTTTCAATTTTATTCCTGAAAGGATGTGGTATTTAAAAGTTATCTAACATTAGGTTGATCAGAAATTATTCTTTTCTAAATTTCTAAAGTGTGCTCTTTTTTATTCTTTGACAAACTTTGCTAAAAGAATGACTACATTTCTTTAACACTGCAAATAATAGAGTTGACTGTGTATTTGAGCAGGTTGACAGCTTCACTTAGCAAACTCACCCTAAATTCCAAAAACAAACCTTGCTGACAGTTGGCTGACAATGGTTGAGATGACAACAGAAATAATTTCCAGCAGGAACAAAAACAGATTTAAGCTAGTACACACAACAGTGCAAGCCTTTTCTTTTTAAATGATTATAAAAAGAAAAGCAATCAAAGGAGAAGGAGGCAACCTGCCCATTAGGTACAGCACAAAATCTCGGCCTATTGCAGCAAGTTATTTACAAAATCAAGTTACAGAGCATCCTTTGTCCTTACCAGCAGGTGCAGCTATTAAGCAGGAAACATTCAAATATAATATGGCCTAGAGGGGAAAAATAAATAGACAGTTTCCTTTCCCTTCCATTACAAATGCCTAACACCAGTGTGATAATTTAATAATTCAATTCCATTTGCTAGGAAAAATTAGCCATTTATTTGGAGTCTTGAAATCACTAAACTCTGAATGTTTCTCTGTGATCAAATCTTATATGGCATATTTACTTAAAGGAGAAGTGTTTTTTTTTTTTGCCTTCTATTCTCTTTATTAGTTTCTCTTCAAGTATTTTGCAGAAACCTATAATGAGAGTCTGTTTAAGGAGAGTGGAATCAGTTATACATTTCATTTTTCATCATATTGAGCTATCCAGTACGTGATAAAAGTGCTTTTGTACTGAAAACTGACTAGTATCCCCTGGATGGCATCATAATGTCAGTGGGTGTTGGATGGTGTCTCGATATGACAACCTGAACTCGGAAGGATAATGGAGCAGTGAATTTGGATGAATGGGTCCCAATGGTACGTTGGGTCAATGATCAGAATGTGAAAAGAAGAAGACAGAGGAACCAAAAGAACATGGATTTAAAGAAGAGAGAAGCAAGTGAAATGTAATTGTGAAAGAGACAGGATGAAAATCATCAACAAGCAAGTCTTATAAATGGAAGGATATGAGAAGAAGGAACAATCAACAATATCCAATATTAAGAATTGACAACCTGCTGAATTCTGTAATTAGAAAAATAGTTTCTGTGAAATTGGTTAAATATGAAGCCAAACTGCAGTGGGTTGAGAGAATGTGAAATATGAAGTATATTTAAACTATTACTGTATATTTTGAATGTAAATGGAAAAAAAAGTATATTAAACTAGTATTTGGGAGAATGAATCTTACAGAGGAAATAGGGAGGAAAGCATAATGATATGAAGACTATTTAGAGATATGAGAAGGAAAAGAGATGACAGCTAATACTGTTTGAAGAGAAGTCCATGGGTTCCACAAGGTCTTAGAGGAGATGGGAAAGATTGCCTCCAAAGCTCAGGTGACAGCATTGATGTTGATGGAGCCATTCTCCTTATCTTAGATGACAGTGGTAAAATGAAGACGTGTGTGGACACAGGTGATTCATTCTTTGTTTGGAGAGGCTGGGCAGAGTTTTTTAAGTTATGTTCTCCATTAAATTTTCCATGAAATAGGCAAGATCATTTGCTGAGAGTAAGCATAGCTGAAATGTAGTTGGCATCTTGAGTTAAGTAAGAAATCTTTGAAATAGATGCTGATAACTTAGAGGAGCTTGAACCCATAATTCTGTAGTGGCACCATCCACAGTGCTTGTGTGTACAAGAGATATGAAGTGTTAGTAAAACTCATCTGTCACTGATCATGAAGAGAGAATGACAGAAAAAAATAAGAAAATGATGAAATGGTGATTATTCATGAGAAAATAAATGAAATGTTTAAAGGATTTCAGGATATGTAGGGCAGGAGATCAGTTGGTCTAATTGATCTTTATGACTCCAAAGTTTAGCCCAAAAGCCAGAACATGGTGGATACACATATAAAGGTGGCAGAATGAAAGATGTCATGAAGTGGCAAACAGAAATGAGTGTCTCTCTTGATGACATTTAAGCTGGTAACAGTGATATAATTCTACAACCAATAATAATGATGGTAATAGAAAACATTTATTGAGTGCTTAGGTGTGCCAAACAGTTTGGAGCTCTTGCATTATCTCATTTAATTCTCACACAGATATATGAGTTAGACAATATTTGTCACTCCAATTTTATGGGTGTTGTTTAGAGATGTCAAATATCTTGCCAAAGCCACATGGATAATAAATGGAGAAAGAAGTCAGGTAAAGTGGTTCCTGAACCCACTGTGCGTAGGAGAATACTAGAAGGATAGGAAGATACAGTTGAAGAAAATGATTTTGAAGGTCAAAGTTAAATTTTTAGCCATGTTCTCCCTCATTTGCTCTCTCCTATTTAGTGTTTCCAACACAAAGTCTAGTGCACTACAGGTATTTGAAAAAACATTGAGCGATTGCATAATAGAGGGCTTGGACTTGAGATGTAGTGAGGTTGTACATTTTATACTACCAAATCATTTGAAGTAGAGATCCCATGGAATCTTTTTATTCTAGCATATATAATTTTGGTGGCAATAATAAAACATAAAGGAGATGATCAACAACAATTAGGCAATGACAGCAGTCCCATGTGGTCTTTTTTTTTAATACATTAAGATATTTACTACATTAAGAGTGGACCTACAATAGTTTCTCCATAAACTTACAAAATATTATTGCATTTCTCTGACAAATTTCTTGTGGAGGTACCTGGGACTACGATGCTGTCATATCTCAATGCTTATTATATGGTAGAATTTTATACCATGTTTACATTCTTACCAACTACATTGGAAATACATACTCTATTTTAGTGAACACAGAAAGCACATGCCCCACTTTAATGTCATTAGGGAAAAGATTAATTATTTTACTTATCAATTATAGGTTGGTCTCTACCCTCACCAACTTAAAAAAAATCAAGATCTTAAACTTTTGAAGTTTAAGACAACTTATGAAATTTAATAGAAACAATCTACATCAAAATTATTCCTGAAATGTTATGCTCATCTTGTTGCCTATAAATATCCTTGGTATTTTCTGCAATGATGCTATTACCTAATCAACCTCAGGTCCTTGAAATAAAACATTTTCTTCTGCTGAAATTTTCGTCAGTTTTAGTAAACCATTAATTCAAACTGAAATCTGAAAATTTGAGTTTTGGTGGATTAAACTGCAAAAGATTAAATTAGAATATCTTAACACGCAAGCAATCAACCTTCTATCATAACCTTGTGTGTTAATTTCATTTTTCTGCAATATTTTGCCCCTATCTACAAAACTGAGGAAAATGAAAACACTTAAAAAATCAATAAATATGTTTGAATGATAAATATGTAGGTGAAAATAATAAATGTTATAAATAGTTTTCTTTGAATATTAACTTTCTGAGAGCAGGGAATAACTTAGATATTTTAGACCAAAAAGTTCCTATCAAATGATAAGGTTCTATGAGAATGTTTTTGAATGATATACATGGATTGGAAAAAGCAAAATTAAATAAAAAACAAGACTAATGTTTTGTTTGTCAGTGCATTCAAATGTAATTTAATGAGTACAATTTAAGTAATTCTTACTTCTAAGAAATAGTGTAAATATTTCAATTCAAACTATAAAATAATCATAAGATGATATTATATTATTAGATTCAATTATGTTCTCCAAAATATAGAGCAGCAAAGAACTGCAGATATTGAGACAGTCTGGAAAATAATAACCTATACATATGTTTAGGGCCTAAAAAAATCAGATTACACTCATCTGCTTCTGTTGACTACTTCATTTATATTCATGGGAACCAATTTCTGGCAAGTTTCCAAATCAGTTTTTAAAAGTTTAATTTTAAAAGAGTCTATTTTTTAATGTAAAATAATGGAAGCTTATTTTAGAAAAACTGAAAAACACTAAAGTCATCATAAGACAGAACAATCACCTAAGCCCTTCCTAGACAAGACAATTGCTATTATTTTGGTTTATTTTCTTCAATATTTTTTCAAAGTTTAGTTTGATTATGGAATTTTGTCTTTGACTTTTTGTTTTTCTTGTTATCATTCTTAGCTACTGTATTTTGATTTTCAGAAATAAGTACATGGGAAGAGTTTTTAGCAGAAGAGAAAAGAACACTCATCATATGTTGAAATCAAAATTAGGTAAGGCCTAAGACAGTAGAGGAAGGAATAAGGAGGAATGTTGTATAGGCTAGGTTTATTTGATTTATGGTGCCCCAAAGTGTGGTGAAGTTATAGTAATGATTCTGCTCCATAAAGTTACTCAGGGATCCAGGCTGATATAAGCTCAAGCTCCTGGAAAATACAATGACAGGGCAATTGAAGAACTGGGAAAACAAACATAAGCTGTTCACTGCTTGACTTGAGCTGGGAATTGACATGCATCAGTGCTGCACTATTTTTCTTGGTACCAGAAATTACATGGTCCTCTCTAATGGCAAAGTGACTGAAAAATATAGGAACAAATAAAATATATCTAGGGGGGCTGGAGTTGTGGCTAGTGGTAGAACACTCATCTAACACGTGTGAGGCCCTGGGTTCGATCCTCAGCAGCACCACATAAAAATAAAGTAAAGGTATTGTGTCCAACTGCAACTAAAATAGAATATTTTAAAAAATATTTTGAGGGTGTCATGTTCTTTAATACAAAAGAAGAATCAAAATGAAAAGATTTATATGTTCATGTGCAAGACTTTAAATTGTACTTTAGAAGATGTATCTAATTGCTCTGATATCTCATCTCCTTTTCTAGAACTCTGATAATATTTGCTATATTAGTATAAATTTTTAACAATTATATATAATTATACCGTCTTAAACTTATTTATTCATTTAATGTTTTTCCTTGACAGATTTACATGCACAGAACAAGTACTAGGCAACATTTATCCCATGAATTTTGTCCTAAGTATTGTCTACACAAGAAAATAAAGATTACTGAAATCTGCAGTTATTTTGTTACATTAATTGCATATTTTGATAAAAATGACACACTTTTGTCTTTTATTTCCTGGAACTACATCACTTTTCTGCTATATTCATGCCTTCCTGTTTTCTATATGATAAACTTCAAGATCCCTTATGTGACATATTAAGTTTGCCAATAACTGGCCTTTGTTTAAATCTCCATTTACTTCCCAGTGACATTTTATGTTCTCAAAGTATTTTTTAGTTTCTTGATATACTACATTGCTTTTTTCTTAAAGATATCTTTTCTAGAAACATCTCTTTTTCTTGAACACACCATCAATTGCTCATGAATTCCTAGTGAGTGCTCAAGTGTAAGCTTTGCTGTTATCTTTTCCTGGGTTAAGTTCCTGTCCTATCTATTTAAATAAAATCCTGTGTATATCTCTGCCCTTGAACCCCTCAATCATAATTATCTCTTACATGACTATTTCTTCTACATGAAGGTGAGCTTTCCAAGGCCAGGGAGCAGGTATAATTCATATTTGGACCCCAGTGCCTATTCTAATCATTTTTTTGTGTTTAATTAATCATTGGAATCAATGAGTGGAATACCCTGAAAGTCTTTCCATTTTTCTTTGAAGCAGTGCCTAAAGCATACCCTTCAAATATTCTCCCCATCTTTTCATTTTATTAATTCAGTAGGGCTCTTGTAAACTTGGAGTTTATAGACGACATTAATTCAGAGTAATTTTAAAGAGGAGGAAATTTTGTCCCATGCTTTGTGGATTGCTTTCTGCACCCTGGTATAGATGGGTCAGTTAACTTTAAAGTGAGCCTCAGGTAGGCACATTATACTCCTTCCCACCCTACTAGGTATTTCAAACTACTATGCCTTTCCAAGAGCCAGAAGTGCAGAGTCTATGAAAAATGAATTATTAATGTCTGATTTTCACAGCAAAATAGAATATTTTTGCTCAAAGAGTAGCATATCTTCCATGATTTCAGACATCCTTTATTAATATAAAATCCTGACCCTTTAGTAAGGTGTCTTTTTGAATCACAGATTTGCTGACTTTAATAAACACACTGCTGTTATTTTTAATAAGCATGAAAGTTCAGTTTGGAAAGTTTATGGTCTGGTTACAATCAAAACGACAAGTGAAGAGTGACAAATAAATATATAAATAAGACTAAACATTTCTTACATACCAAATGTAGTTTTCAGATAAATTCAAGTGGGGAATTATTTTTTCTGAAAGAGGTTCTCTCTGTATCTGTATAGATCTCTGGCCAAGAAAAGACATATGTGCAGTGGGTATAGCACAAAGCTTTCTGCTTTCTTCAGTCTGCCACTTCTGTCCTCTCAAACCCACATACCCTATTAATTACGTTATTGGCCGTTTTGTATTGTGCCAAATTGACCTCAAATATGTTAGAAAACGTCTTTGTACTAGTGACTTGACATTTAAAAATGGAAATAAGAATTTTAAACATTGAATCAGTTTTAAAATTTCAATGAACATTTTTATATAAATTTCAAAGCTATTGATTATATGATTACCTCAAAAAAGATGATGTTTTTTGTTTTGTTTTCTATTTTAATTGCTTGTTAGTCAGATTTTGGAGACATTTTGTTCCCTGACAGTTGTCCTAGTCACTTCCATGAACACAACTTAAGCTATTTTCAAGGTCCAAAAATCTGAAAATGCAATCAGGATTTATCTAGCAGTGGGTTTCAATTTTTGTTCGGTAAATTTAGTTTTAGTACAAGTAGTAGTGGTTACATTGTTTTCCTTAATTAGTAGGAGCACAATCATAAGCACGGCTGCCTAATCTTTCTGTAATGGCCCAGCATCATGGTTATTTACCAAACTGCCTTTTTGAAGGTCATTTATTAAGCCATAAAGAAAGAAAATGATTTTCCAAGTTTATCAGATAATCAAAACCCAAATACAATGTCTCATTCTAACAAAGGCTATTACAATTCTGAAATGATTGGAAGCATGGCCTTCTTTAAAAAAAATTAATAACCTCTACTTGAATGGATTTCCTGTATTGGTTCCAAAAGGGAAGCCATCTAAATGACTCCTCCTGATGCCAACAGAGTTTATGAACCTAGGTTGCTCTATCACTGTCCTGGTTTGCCCGGAGACAGTACAATTAAGACTCCATTTCAGTGACTGTGACTGTTATTATCTCTGAGGTCGAGGGCTTTGTAATATCTATTTTAATTGCTATTCTTCATCCTTCTATACGGGTGGCATGGTCTAAGAGAGGCTATAGATCATCACCAGTCAATTGTTTCCCAATAATTCACTGAATTCTAGCTTCCGTCCTCATTTGGTCAGAATTTATACAACGACTTTATACTAGAAGGCTCTCCAAGATATTTTAACAATATATATTAAAGTATACTGTTTTCTCAATGATGTCACCATGAAAATAAACATATCATGACCTTTGGTTCAAATGGCTTCTTTCTATCCTTTTGGAGTTATATGACAGGAAAAGCATAAATATTACCTGAGAAATGGAAAAAGACATGATTAGAGTCTTCTCTTCATTTAGAAAATATCCTTTTCTGCATATATTAACATGAATTTGCTTATAAATTTAGCACTACTTTCTCTGAAATTTTCACATTCAACCTGTTGTGCATACCTTCTGTATGGCAGTCAGAATACTAGAGAATTTTATATACAAATTTCCAAATAGTATGAAGTAGGACTAATTTTCTCTACAGATGAGAAAACTAAAGCTCATAATGTGTAAATAAATTAGCCACAATCATTCAACTAGTTTGCTCATTTGTCTTGATGGTAGCACAGATCTATCTACTCAGAAGTTCCAAAGAGATGAGTATAAGTTGATGTGTGCCACTTGGAGAGGGAACATGTGAGCAGTGATTAGAGGTTGGTGCTAAGATTGGGAGTGGTGGGCACAATATCCACAGAAGGTACCAAAAAGGAAAATTTGCTGATGATGGCATTCAGCATTAGTAAGTCAGTCTGTCGCAGTGGTATCTACATATTTCCCTTGGGAGTCTTCCAAATTCTCCAGTACACACTTAGCTGAATTCTGCCATTGCCAGTTCTAGTAACACTAGGCAGCACCACAAAAGAGAATAAGCTCAGGATCTGAAGTTAGACCTTGTAAATTCTTAGTTCCTTACTTAACAATATATGTCATAAACAAACTAATAACTTCATGGAGTCCTAGTTTTCTATTTTTTTTAAAAAAACATTATGTTTACTTCTTCATGAATTAAGTTAAATAACAGATAACCACTGCACAGCTCTGTTACCTAGTAGGTGCTCAATAAATGCTGGTTTCCTTTCCTCTTTATTTTATTCACTTTTCTTCCTTCTTCCTGCCAACCACTTAAAACATTCTGATGACTTTTAATTCAGGCTCTTCCATCTAAGACCACTTCTGTATGTTTCTTGTAAGTTTCTACCTTTTAGTTACTCCAAATACATACAGAGGTCAATATAAGGTGTTAGGGACATCACAAATGACAGAATTGAGGAATAAGGTCTGAATGAACAGCACTGCGGAGACAGAAGCTGTTTCTAACATGTCCAAATTGGCTCTTTCCCTTTTGTTCCACCTCTTGGAAAATGTAACTGCTTTTCACCTAGTTTTACAAGACAATAAGTTGGTTACTCTGCATTATTCTTTAACTTCTGCAGCATTTATTATTCTTAACCAAGAAATTCTTCTTGGAGCACCCTCTAGTTTTGTTTCATTGACACCATAATTTTTAGAATTTCTTCCTTTCCTATTGCACCATCACCCCTCAATCCCTCTTGTCCTTGCCTCCACTGAGCAATAAGTATAGGAATTCACTGGGACTCAACTGGGACCTCTGTATTTCTACCACTCTGGTTCATTCGATTCCTTGGCTCTTAGTATTTCTTGTGTATTGGTGACTCTCTGATTTCTCAGTAGGCCACATTTCTTTGTGCTCTTGTAACTAGATGTTTTTATCACTTCTACCAATGACATCTGCTTAGATGTTTCAAACTACATAACCCAAACAGGTCTTTGAACCTTTCCTTCTATTGCCTCCTTCTCTAGTCTCTGTCATCTTAGCACATAGCAGAAACGAGAAATCCTGTTTAACACCATATTTTCTTTCAGATGTCAGACCATTCCATGTGAACACTGACATATTTCATGAATACATGCATTGCATCTGTGCCACTAACACTACCCTAGAGCAAGTCACCTTCATCTCTTCAACATGGTGTTCTGCAAGTCTTCTAACCTGTCTCTCTGCTTCTGCTATTGCTTATTACCAATGCAGTCTATATATAGATGCCCAAGTGATCTTTTAAAAAGGCAAATTAATCATGTTATTTTCTTGCCTCAACAGCTTTGCTCTTATAAAAAAAATCAAAACTTTGTCATGGCCTATAAGACTAGCAAGATCAGCCTAATTCCCTCCACCTTGACATCATTTTTCTGGCATCATTTTTTACTGTTTCCTATTGCTTAGTATATTCTTATCATCAGCCTAGAATATACTGTTCCTCAGTTGTCTCACGTTCTCTTCCTCCTAAATCAACAGAAATCTGCCTGAAATTTTTCTTCTGCCTCAGTATTTAAGCCCTCATATCTCAGCATTCAGTAAATATTTATTGGGTAAATGAAAATATAAATGACTCATTGCCTCTTCTTATTTCCTATACCTAATTAATCTTTAAGTTAAAACCATGTTATTTTGTTAAATCCTTGAATCATTATTATCCCTAATGTTCTTGCCTTAATTCTGGTCATCATTATCTCCTTCTTGAATCACATAAGATAATTTTTTATGTTATGGGTTAGATATGAAGTGTCCTCCAAAAGCTAAGTCGTGAGATAATGCAAGAATGTTCAGAGATGAAATGAATACATTATGAGAGGTGGAACCTGATCAGTGGATTAATCCACTTGAATAGATTAACTGGTTGGTAAATGCATGGAGGTTGGGTGTGGCTGGAGTTGATCCAATGGGCATGCCCTTGAGACGTATATTTTGTCCCTGGTGAATGGAGTCATGATCTAAACTGTTTTCCTCTGCCATGCTCTTCTGCCAAGATGTTCTGCCTCACCTTGGGCCCAGAGCTACAGAGTTGCCTCCTCATGGATTGAACCTCTAAAAACATGAGACAATTGGGTATTTTAGTCATGGTGATGAAAGAGTTGACCAAAACAAAAACTGAGCAGAATTCTAGGGCCAAGTAAATAGATGTAACCAGGGAGAAACTCTGCTTAACAGATTGAAAATGCAGAGTGGATGATCATTACAATTCTGTGCTTGATGGGACTCTAGACTCTCTGGCTTAGGGAAAGATCCATGTTATCCTATAGTTCCCCCTAGAATTACTTCAATTGATCTTCTTCTTGCTGATCGTTGTGTATCAAGTTCTCTCTTTAGTCATTTCTTCATATGCAGCTAGGATGTTAAAATTTCCTATTTTAAAAGTATTGCATGATTTTTTTGTTGCTGTTAGGAAAAAAATTTAAACCTCTTAGCTGGCATAAAAGTCTTTCAAGATTTGGCCCATTAATTCATCTGTGTGACTCTCTGCAATTCAACTCACAATTCTGAGT
>NW_026000169.1:5000250-5034390 GCF_001458135.2 Marmota marmota marmota
AGATGTGCTTTATAACTGATGTGCTAAAAACAGAAATGGAAACACTATTCAGTTAGAATTAAAATCCCCCCCCCTTTTTTTTTTGCATTCAACAACTGAACATCAAGACATCACATATTTGAGACATGGAGACTTCTTTTTCCTTTTGATGTTACAGCTATACTGTACCAGAAAACAGAGTTAGATCCTTGAGATACAGTTAGAAGAATCAATTTAGCATTTTAATTATTTAGAATTCTGATAAGACCCAAAGAATACAATATGCTAGATAAAAGTCATCTTAATGAGTTCTAAGCTGTTTGTTTGTCTTCCTTGAGGGCAGAAGACAGCAGCTAGGTAAATAGTTCAATGAAACATGGCCACACACTATGCCCTCTCCCACTATCTACTCTTTATTATTCCCTAGCACTGTTCTACTTTCCAGAGAGCAGGTAACTAGTGCAATCAAGTCCCCTGATACATCTAAAAAATCTGTCTGCCCCAGGTTCCCCATAGTCTAGTCAGTGTTTTGTGTGGTATGCCTCGTTTCCAGTAACCCAGTTAAATCCGAGGTGTGTTGAGGGCTAGGCGATCTACAAAATCACTTTATGCACTTATGTTTTGGGGTTGCTCTTTTCTTATATCTTAAGAGTGATCTTGGATTTTATAAACACAAATGAATCACTACATTTTTTGTAATATTTATGTGTTCTCTTAAATAATAAAAATGCTCACTACTAGTTACTAGATTAAGTACTTACAAGTTAAATGCTCCAGATGTTTAAATGTGGATAAAAATGTCCATTTTTCTTAACTGCACATAGACGAGCAGAGGATGAAAATAATTTTATTTTCTATATATATTAAAATGATATAGAATGCACAAGCATATGTATTTATATGCTATGACCACATCTAGGAATCATTTCTAAACGTATTAGCAAGTATATTTACCTATGAACTGAAGCATTAAATTATATTTTTAATTTCCCTTCTTAACTCAATAAAAGTCTATTTCATATCTACTTGTACAGACATTGTACTGGGTATTAGGTGGGATATGAATGAGTGCAAATAAATGGATCCCGATCCCAAAGGCCAGAGACTTGAAATGAAAACAACAACAACAAAAAACCAAACATGCTTAGAGAAACTAGGAAAAATATTTAAAACAGCAATAATTTCACAATTACATGCTAGCACTTGATTGTAAAACTGGTAAAAATATGAGAATTAGCAGAACATTCAGAGTGGAGTAATATTTAAATGGTGAGATTTCTTGGAAGAGGTGAGATTGACATAGAGTATGTAAAATAGATAAATGAAAAAGCAAACAGTGTTCATTGGTGACCTTGTCTTTATGGTGCTGATAATTCATTCATTATTCCTGTTAGTTATATGTCCACTGTGAAAGCAATGGAATATACATATTAACCAGACTGACAGCATCATAGGGTTATTTTCCAATGTTTGCTTCTGCAGTAATGATAGCCATTTATGGAATCTTTTCTATGTGCCAGGCACTGTGTTTAATGCTTTACACTCTCAATTATTAAATCCTTAGATAAGTATACAGGGTAGGTACCATTATCTCTGGCATATAGATTGGGAACAGAAGCTTACAGAGGTTGCTCAAGGTCAGACTGCTGTGAAGTGGAACATTGCTGATGCTCCTATTGATTGAAATTCAGGTCTGTTTGACTCAAAAGCTCCTACCCTTGTCCTCAGGCCATCCAGAATTCCTGGATCTTCACGGCAGGTACCAGCTTCCATCTCTAACTCAAGCATGCTCTCAACATGTGGGCGGTAGGTTTTAATTACTCTGTCACTTTTCCTCATTTATTGATCAGTTTGGCAATCATTAATTGAATGCTTATTTTGTGCTAAGTGCTGTAAACAAAGCTGGTGAAGATAATAAATATCCTTCTCTCTAACTACCTGTATTCTATTAAGGCAGAACTCAATAATTGTTATAGATGTATAAGGCGCAAATAATGCTTTTCTAGGGATGAGAAGGACAAGAATTCAGAGAAGGTTTTTATAGAAAAGGTGACACTTAAACTGAATCTTGATGGATAACTTCCTCATTTTGCCATTTCTATAAGGTTGAGCAGAGAGTGGGCCCTAGCATGGGGTTTCAGAGAAATTCTGGTTGTGGAATCTTGGCAGAATTAAAGATTCTTAAGGAGGAGTGACCAGAAGAAAATAAGGTGAAATAATGAACAATAGCAAAATAATGAAGGATGATCTCATGTGTAATTGTTTATCCTTAACAGCAGCAGGAAGCCTTTAAGGGATTTAAAGGGAGATGTGTAGGTGTTTTTTTTTTTTTTTTTTGAGGAGGGAATAATAAAAAGAGTTGATGAAACAGAAACTAAGAGGCAAAAAATAGAGAGGGCTGAAATATAAGCAAGGGGGATTTTAGGGGATCTAACGAAGAAGACATATGGGGTAATGGGAGGGGAGCATTTCTAGATAACTTCAGGCTTTTTACCATTGGTGTTGGTTGAATGGTAGAGGGAGACAGAAAATGTGTGAGAAAAAAATAATAGGGACCAGGAGTTTATTTTTGGATAATTTAAATTAAAAAGTCAATAGGACACTCAGATGTAAAAAATCAAAACAAAACCTATAGGATTCTAAACAAATGAGATATTTAACAGAAGAGAGGCAAATGGAGCAAACTGTTTTCTCTTTTACTGTAGTGCTCAGTGTGGACAATATGGCTTAATGTGAGCCTCTGATGTGGAATCCCATAATCGGACAGATATGTATATCAGGCAAGGTGGCCATGGACAGGTTAAGCCCATGTGAAAACTTTGCTCAGATACAAAGCTTGGATGAAAAGGGATTGAAAATAGAAGAGGGGTTATCAATTGAAACGTTTCCAAAACATGAGGAGAGTGATACCTAGAATGCAGGTTTCTGGGACAGGCCTTATTGATTAATTGAGTCAGTCAATCATTTAACAGACGTCTATTAACACATTCCGTATATCTCAGACACTGAGCTAGATTATAAGGATACAGCAGAGAACAAGAGAACAAGGCAGAAAACACTTTGCTTTTATAGAGCAATGTGCTATGAGATGCCAACAAAATAATTGAGCAAATAAACCTAACAAATGGAGATGAATGCTCTGGAGAAAAGAATAAAAAGTGCTGATATTAAAAAAAAATAACTGTGCAGAATATAGATGGGGAAGCCTACTAAGATTTAGTGATCAGGGAAACATCTCTCTGAGAAGATGGCATTTAAGCTGAGATATGAAAAGACAGAACACACAATGTATGTAAGGAGCAGGGAAGACATACTAGGAAGAAACAAGAGCGTTTGACAAGTTTCTGTGGCAGGAAGGATCCTGGTAAGTTTGAGTACCTGGAAGAAAAAAAAGAGCATTGTGGCAGGGGCTGATCACACAGGGCCTTGTAAGCCAGCATAAGAAAGTGTGATTCTGTAGGGGAAAGTCATGGAAAGGTGGCATAATGAAGTCTGAGTTTAGTGTTATACTTGTTGTCATGTGGATAATGAACTAGAAGAAATCTAAAAATAGCAAAATGCAATAGAATATTATAGAGGATACGCAATAGAATATTATATGAAAGAGGATAGCACACAAAATTAGTGTGGTTGATGGAGACAAAGAAAGAGAGAGAGAGGGAGAGAGATGAGGGGATTCAGTAGGTAGAGGGGCTGCCTTATGGACTGATGAGGAATGAGGAAGAGAGAATAACTAAAAATGACTCCTGGGTTTGGTGCCATTTACTGAGGTAAAGGCTGTTGAGGGACACACTGGAGTGGAAATCAGAGACAGAGTTTGGTGATGGTGGGTTACAAATTATAATTTGTAACTATGAAATACAATGTAGATGACAATTAAAGCCATGTGACTGGATAAGAAGGAGGATGAACAGTGTTTCACATAAAGAGAGAGAAAAGGAATTAATTTTAATGATGTGTATAGAAAAGTTTCTAGAAAAGGCAGAAACCTGAAGGGGCCTTTGGTTAGTGAGATACATGTGTTATAGAAAGCAAGCCCCTTTCTAATGATGAGACACGGGGTGGAAACCTTGTAACTGACAAATGACACAGAGAGGGAGAGGGCCAGAGACAGTCAGTGGGGAGACAGAGGGGAGAGGGAGAGATGATTATGAAAGTAAGTAAGTATTGGTATTGACAAGCCAACACATTGGAAATTCATAGATTTATGAATTTGTCACAGCATTAGCCCATTTTATTCAAACCCAAGCATTACCCAAAGTGAAATATCAATTAGACCTACAGGGAAAATGGAAGGGACGTTATCTGTGGGCATGGAGATATGATACTAACAAAAATTGCACTGAGGTGTTCTGAGCTGAGGAAGAAATAAAGTAAGAAAGGAAGAGATGGAGGAAAAGGAGGTATTCCTCCACACAATGACAGTCTTGGAAAAAAAAGATTTTTTTGAATATTTGAATTTATACATTAAATGAGGGAGGAAATATTAAGTTGGTGAGATAAAATTAATAGGAATTAGGGATACATTGAAAGTGGCATATGAAAAATAGAGAGATGTTGACAGTGATTTTTCAGATTTGCACCATGGGTGATGAATAGAGTCCTTTGATGCACCATTCCATGGGACAGAAAGGCTGTTCCCATCCCCAAGTCCAGTGTTGCACATTCCAGTTTGAGTTGATATTCAGGCATCTGCTTGGAATTTTGCCTACAGGAGATGTGGCCTGAAAGAAGTGCTTAGTATGAAATAGATCTGAGTTGGAGAATTTAAGGGGTAGAAGTTACAAAATAGGTAAAATCTGCCCCAGAATTTGAAGAGGCACCATTATTTCAGGTAGAGTTTTACTGCCTTTGATCTCACGTTAGTAGTAGTCCTACCACCCTCCTCAGTGCAAGTCTGATAATTATCATAGAGCAAACATTTGTCTTAGTACAATTCTCTAACCACAGGTAGTTTTTGTTACTTGCCTAGAGAAATTTATAACTATGAAATACAAACCCTGAGACTTTCCCTTTCTGTTGCTCTCCAGGCAGAGACTAACACCTCTGACCTCAGAAGAGATGACATCTGCCAATTGGGCATGTTTCACTTTAACTACTGCCCAATTTCAATGTTCTCACAGATGTCAGTGCCAAAGATTAGACCCAAACACTATGCAGGTGACTCTCAAACACTGCAGTTAACTGCTCTGACCTAAAGGTTTCATGAACATAACACAGCAAAATCAAACTTACCATTTCATTGAGAGGACAAAGCTTTGTCATCCTTGACATCTCCTGTAACCATACATAAACCCATGGCCTTCTGACAGAGTGGAGATTATGCCTGGAGTTAGGACCAAAGACACATTCCTGAAGCAGAGCTACAGCTCCAAACCTCCTTACCTCACATTCTTGTTTTCTGATCCCCAGAATATTATATGAAAGTCACATCTGTAAGGCATGCAGATGTGAATAATAGACAGTAGGTACTAAGTAAATAAGATCTGTCCTCTCATTTCCCTTTTCTCACTACTAGTTTTTAAACTCATGATTATTTAATATATGTATACATATTAAATATGCTGATACCCATCTCTTTTGTTCATATTTAGTATGTTCCAGAAATGCATTATAGTTAGCATAATATGTTGCTGACTAATACCTATACTGTGAAGAATGATCACATGCATGTGTGTACACACATGCATCAACACATGAGCATAAGGGTTTACCCAGAGGGAATATTTCTTAGGTATAGCAATGAACTCTTAGATGGCAAGCCACTTTATAATTCAAGAAAACTTTTCTTTGGGATATAGTTTTTACTTTAAATTTGATTTGTATTGGTTGAATATTGAGCTGTTGAGAAATGAAAGTCATTAAAAGATTTACACTTAAATTTTCCCTTTGTTCTAGTTCATTCATAGGTATGGTTTAGAATCAGAAACTTTTATTTTTATGTAGTTATTTGCATCTAATGCATGAAATTAAAAACTTGAGCTTGACCATTATGGATCCCCCTCATTCTAGAGACAACCCAATTTCTGATTTCATCTCCAAATACACCTCCTTTCACTACTTTATATTCTGTTCAAAAACACATCTGGAAATTTCTCTAATTTGTCCTTCTGATTTTGTTGTTTCCTAGTACATGAAATTTTCTCCTCACATTCTTTATCTTTTTAAATCTCTAATTCTAATGTCTTCCCACTGACAGGCATAAAATTATATCACTTGAGTGTCTATTAATTTGCTAGTTATGATTAATTCATACTATGCAGATAGTTATAAATTTCCTATAAGGGGAATGAGCTATCATTTTGAATGCTGATGTCCTTTTTCTCACATAGCTCTTTACACATAGTATGTACTTCATAACCATTGTGGATTAACCTCGTTTCATTTTATAGAAGACAAATTTGTTTTATATCTAAAACAAATGATTTCAACTATCTTTAAAAATGCTGTACATAAAAGAAAAATAGGCAATGGAGAAAGATATTTAAGTATTGAGTAAAAGTGTTAATAAAACAAATTTGCTAGATTAGAGCTACTTCATAAATATTTTATATTACTAATGTCTTTATTGCATGTTTTAAAATTCAAAAACAGAGTAGAAGTTCACAAACTATAGCAGTTTCCCCTTATCCAAGCTGGGTTATATTCCAAGACCCTCAATGAATACCTGAAGTCATGAATAGTACCAAACCCTATACATACTATGTTTTTTTTCTCCCTATACAAACATAGCAATGACAATTTTTTTCTAAATTAGGCACAGTCGAAGATTAACAACAACAACAATAAAATATAATGATTACAATGATTTACTGTAATAACAGTTACATGAATGTGATCTCTCTCTTGAAAGACTGAAGACAAATATTAGTATTTTCAGCCTGTCTTTGACTTCAGGTAATTAAATTTATAGAATGTGCAACTGTGAATGAAGAGGGAATGCTATAATTTATTTCCTAAGTCTATTAATACTAATCTATCCTTGTAAATTTACTTTTTAAATGTTGCTTAGTGAGTGAACTACTTTGTAACCTCAGAAGCTAGGAAAGCCCTACAAGTGTGCACATTTGGAGAAAACATGTAACTATCTGTAGAAATGTAACTAGGCTTTGGCTAACTAAACATATTTTTAAAGTACTTAAAAACCTCCCTCTAACTATCCTCTCATCTGTGGTTTCACATTCTGTGGATTCAGTCACCTGCAATTAACCAGTCTTAGAATATTAAGGGAAAATCCCACACATAAACAATTTGTGTAAGTTCTAAATTTTGTGCTGAAATTTTAAGTCACCCTTCTCAGAATGTAAATCATCTCTTTGTCCAACATATCCACTAATATCTATACTGTGAAGAATGATCACATGCATCAACACATGATCATAAAGGCTTACACAGAGGGAATATTTCTTAGTTATAGCAATGAACTCTTAGATGGAAAACCACTTTATGATCCAAGAAAACTTTTCTATATATGCTACCCACCCCTTAGTCAATTAGTAGCCATCTTATTTATCTGATTGACAGTCATAGTATTGCAATGCTTATGTTCAGGAAACACTTATTTTTCTTAATCATGGCCCCAGTCCACAAGAGGAGTGATGTTGGCAATTCAGATATGCCATAGAGTGGTATAAACTGCTTTCTTTAAGTGAAAAGTTGAAAGTTCTCAACTTAGGAACAAAAGTTTATATGCTGACATTGCTAAGATGTAAAGAGAAACATTTTATATATGTATATGAATGACCCAGTACTATCTGTGGTTTCAGGTATTTAGTGAGAGTTTTGGAAGGTGGCCCCTGCTAATCAGGGGAAATATTGTACTTTTACTGAAAGTCTTGAGTAAATTTTAAAATATAATCTACAAAGAAAATAAATCTTCTAGAACAGATATATTATTGCCTTCTGATTCTACCTTTCTTTCTTCTCTCTCTCTCTCTCTCTCTCTCTCTCTCTATCTCTCTCTTAATATGATGAACAAGAAACATTCTTGCATAATACTTTCATTGTTGTCAAGAACACTAGTATATATGTATAAAAATGAAGACACAGATAACTTCAGATTTTGATAAGAACTATGAATGAAGCAGATGTGGGGATGTGGTAGAGATGCACATTCACTTAGCAGCCAATGAATTCTCAAGGAATTAGATGAAGCAGGAGGAAAAAAGCCTGAAATGAAGAACTTGATGTTAATGCTAATTGATTCTATTCTTTGCCTAACAAGCAGAAAATAATAAAAATAAAGAAGAAACAAGTACCAGGTGGATACACAGCTGAGTTCTACAAGACCTTCAAAGAGAATTAATACCAACACTTCTCAAATTATTTCACAAAATAGAAAAAGAGGGAGCACTTCCAAACTCATTCTTCGAGGCAAATATCACCGTGATTCCAAAATGAGACAAAGACACATCAAAGTAAGAAAACTTCAGACCAATATCCCTAATGAACATAGATGCAAAAATTCTCAATAAAATTCTGACAAATCAAATACAAAAACATATGAAAAATATTGTGCACCATGATCAAGTGGGATTCATCCCAGGGGTGCAAGGTTGGTTCAATATACAGAAATCAATAAATGTAATTAATCACATCAATAGACTTAAAGATAAGAACCATATGATCATCTCAATTGATGCAGAAAAACCATTTGACAAAATACAGCAACCTTCATGTTCAAAACACTAGGAAAACTAGGGATAACAGGAAGGTATCTCAACATCGTAAAAGCTATCATTGCTAAGCCTCAGGCCAACATCATTCTAAATGGAGAAAAATTGAAAGCATTCCCTCTAAAAACTAGAGCAAGACAAAGATGCCCTCTTTCATCACTTAGATTTAACATAGTTCTTGAAACACTAGCCAAAGCAATAGACAGATGAAAAAAATTAAAGGGATACAGATAGGAAAAGGAGAACTCAAATTAGAATTATTTGCTGATGATATGATTCTATACCTAGAAGACCCAAAAAATTCTATCAGAAAACTCCTAGAACTAATAAATGAATTCAGCAAAGTGGCAGGATATAAAACTATCACCCATAAATCAAAGGCATTTCTGTACATCAGTGACAAATCCTCTGAGAGAGAAACTAGGAAAACTACCCCATTTACAATAGCATCAAAAAAAAAAAAAAAAAAACTTGGGAATCAAATTTATCAAAAGATGTGAAAGACTTCTACAATGAAAATTACAGAATACTAAAGAAAGAAAATAAGATGACCTTAGAATATGGAATGATATACCTTGTTCTCAGATAGGCAGAACTAATATTGTCACAACAATCATACTACCAAAAGCACTATACAGATTTAATGCAATTCTAATCAAAATTCCAATAACATAAATTATAGAAATAGAAAAATCATCCATGAAATCCATCTGGAAAAATAAGAGACCCAGAATAGCTAAAACAATCCTTAGCAAGAAGAGTGAAGCAGGTGGCATCGCTATACCAGAACTTAAACTATACTACAGAGCAATAGTAACAAAAACAGCATGGTATTGGCACCAAAATATACTTGTTGACCAATGATACAGAATACAGGACACAGAGACTAACCCACACAAATACAGTTTTCTCATATTAGACAAAGGCATCAACAACATATTGGAGAAAGAATTGCCTCTTCAACAAATGGTGCTGGGAAAACTGGAAATCCATATGCAACAAAATGAAATTAAGCCAATATCTCTCACCATACACAAAACTCAACTCAAAGTTGATCAAGGGCCTAGGAATTAAACCCGAAAAACTGTGCCTAATAGAATAAAAAGTAGGCCTAAATCTTCATAATGTCTGATTAGGGCTCGACTTCCTTAATAAAACTTCATAGTGCAAGAAATGAAATCAAAGTCAATAAATGGTATGGATTCAAACTAAAAAGCTTCTTCTCAGCAAAAGAAACAATCACTGAGGTGAATAGAGAGCCTACAAAATGGGAGCAAATTTTTACCACACACACATCAGATAGAGCACTAATCTCTAGGATATATAAAGAACTCAAAAAACATCAAAAAACAAATAACTCAACCAGTAAATGGGCCAAGGAACTGAACAGATACTTCTCAGACGATGATATACAATCAATCAACAAATATATGAAAAACTGTTCAATACCTCTAGCAGTTAGAGAAGTGTAAATCAAAACTACTCTAAGATTGCATCTCACTCCAGTCAGAATGGCAGCTATTAAGAATACAAACAACATTAAGTGTAGATAAAGGTATGGGGAGAAAAGCAAACTCATACATTGCTGGTGGGACTGCAAATTGGTGCAACCAGTATGGAAAGCAGTATGGAGATTCTGTGGAAAACTGGGAATGGAACCACCTTTTGACCAAGCTAGCCCACTCCTTGGTTTATACCCAAAGGACTTAAAAATCAGCATACTATGGTAACACAGCCACATCAATGTTTATAGCAGCAAAATTCATCATAGCTAAATTATGGAACCAACCTAGATGCCTTTCAGTAGATGAATGGGTAAAGAAACTGTGGTATATATACACAATGGAATATTACTCAGTATTAAAAGAGATTAAAATCATGGCATTTGTAGGTAAATGGATGGAGTTGGAGAAAATTATGCTAAGTGAAGTAAGCCAATCCCCCCCAAAACAAATGCCCAATGTTTTCTCTGATATGAGGATGCTGATACATAATAGGGGTCAGGGGTAGTATGGGAGGAATGGGGGAACTTTAGATAGGGCAAAGGGGAGAGAGGGGGAGGGAAGGGTTAGGGGATAGAAAAGATGGTGAAATGAGATGGACATCATTACCCCAAATACATGTATAAAGACAAGAATGGTGTGACTCTACTTTATGTACAACCAGAGACATAGAAAATTGTACTCTATATGTGTACTATGAATTGAAATGCATTCTGCTCTCATATATAACAAATTAGAATAAATAAGTGAATTTTAAAAAAAGAAGAAACAAGTGATTTTGGATTACGACATGTTTATTATATTTTAAGATACTTGATTTATGAAAAGGGAAAATTAAACTATAGATATATTATCATATTGATTACATAAAATATAATGATCTTCACAAAAATTTAAAAATGGAGAAAATATAATGATCTTCACAAAAATTTAAAAATGGAGATATTAACAACTGGATTGAAGAGTTATTGTGTTTGTGTCTGTATGTTTCTCTCCCTCCCCTCCACCCCTCCCTTTTTTTTCCCATTCTCTTCTTTTTGTTGCTTTTAATGAACATTTATTATGCCAGGCACAGGGCCAGATTTTGAGGATAGAAAACATGAATAAGACATTATTCCTGGCATCAAGGAGTACATAGTCTACAGGATTCATATATTACTCCCGCACTCCCAATTTTAGCTCTCTTGAGAAAAAAGACATGAATTGAGAATTTCTTTGGTGAAGTAACTTTGACCAATGTGACTGCATAAAAAACTGGCTGGAATCTTGTTCCTTCAGGAACCCAAGTGAGTCTCTCTCTCACCTGTAATGTGTGTGCTCAAATGTCACCTTCTCAGTAAGGTCTTTCTTTACCAGCCTCCTTAAATAGCATCTAACACTCCACAAATCTTGTTCCTCATGTCCCTCCTCTGCTTCACTTTTTCCTTAGCACTCATCACCTTACTAAATATCTATGATGTACTTATTTACTTATCCTTAATAATATCCATCTTCCTTGACTAAAATGTAAATTCCATGAGATTAGGAGTTTGACTCATTTTGTCCACTCATGCATTTCCAGTGCTGAAAAAAAGCAGTTATCACATGCCAAGTACTCAGCATGTATTTATCAAATGAATGGATACATGAGTGAATATCTTAATCAATATTAAAATAACAGAAAAAAATAGCAAGTGCTTTGCTTTTGGAGGATTTAATGGAAAAGAAAGAGTTATAATTGAGGTGCTGTTATTCTCGACCCTTCAAGGATAGTGCTGTATATACTAGTATCCATTACAATTTATTTCTATCTAAGGCTTGGTAAAGTATTTCTTACCCAAAGAAAAATAAATAAATTGCTTACCACTAATAAGTAAGAGTCAATTATTTGGCTACAGCTTAAACCTTATATGAACAACTCGATGACATCCTTTCTCCCCCACCCCCAGTTCTGGAAGATAGTAGATTAACGTGTTATTCTCAAAAACATTAATATTTAAAGTTAAAATACATATATTACATAATTTGTGATTTATCAACTAACAAAATAAATTTTTCCTTTACCTTAACTTCAGGAAAAAATGGATTTTCCTTTTCAGAAAGGAAACTGTAAGTTGGATCCCAAATATTGAATTTGTTTTTAAAATAAAAGCACTGCCAGATTTTTAATCTTCTTAAAATGTAAGTACAAAAATAAGACTTTTCTAGTGTTTGAAAAAACTCAATACAACTTTTTATTAAAATGTAGCCAATTGACTGTCATATCCATATTCTAAAAGTATATTATTTGGGGTCTGGAACACTTTTAAAAAATAGGGTAGCCTGTTCACTTAATGAAACTGTTACCTTTAAGCAAAAGTTGCGAATAACATGATAATTGGAGTTTAAAAGGGTAAATCCTCCCTTCATGCCATCATATGACATGTATCAGAGGATAGGAGAGTGGTAGATGCCAGGCTATCCCCAGTGATCACAGCCTTTAAGAAAAGCATACTGAGTAATTTGGTAGGGGGTTCCTAAAACACACACACAGAAAAGATGCATATAAGTGAAGCTTGCAGGCCATAAATACAAATAAAAGAAGATGTTTTCATTTCCAAAGTCCTTACAACTAGAGCTTTGGTGGAGTGGGGGATGTATAGTTAGAAGGTTATTATTATGTTGTTATGTTATTTTTCCCCTCTTATCCTAACCAGTATAAAGCATTTAATGAAATTAAATTTGGCATATAATTACTTAATATATTTTAATGATAAGCCCATTGTGCTGGGAATGAAAACTGGTAGAAGTAAGGGCCTTGCAGTTAGACTTTTCAAACAAATGTTTGCTTCATCACTTCATTCTTGTGTGACTTGGGAAAAATTTCTAAACTTCTTGAAATCTCAATTTCCTCCCTTTTAAAATGAGCTTAGTCATTGTGACTCATAAAGCTATTGCATTAAATTACATGATCCATGTAAATTTCTTAATATAATATGATGTATACATTGACATCAATAAACATTTGCTGTTATCATTATTATTAATTTATTAAGTCAAATTTATCCTAAAAATGTGGAGACTTTCTCAAACTAGCATTTTAATGGGTAAAATATTTTTAATTTTCTTATCTGCTATGATAGGACTTTATAATCAGAACAATCTTCTGAAAAGGCTTTGCTATTCTTGCTGTTTTGAAGATTCATTGGTGAATGCAATTTCAGGGCACCCTGTTATTACAATTTTATTGGACAGAGTATTTAGCCTTAACTGAAGACTTCTGGTTACATTCAGGAACAAACAAAAGGAGGCAAAGTAAACCAAAGACTTTGAAGGAGTGGTTATGCAGCCTTCACAATCTTAGCTGTGCATTAATGATTATGAAGATATTTATATCACAAAAGTCCTTTGGCTTTTCATACATCTTATGCTCTGGATAACAGTTTGGATTTATGCTTCTAACTTTTAATCATAGTCACAGAGTAATTCCTGGACAACTGTCTTGTTGTAGGCGGCTCACTACATAGATAGGTAAGGTGGGAGATCCCCAACCTCAGTAAAGGAGCCGCTTCACTGAAATATGAGTAATGCGTAAGGCCCACAAAATACTACTTTGTTTATTTCTCTGTTTCTTATATGATAGCTTATTAAATAAAACTGAATAAAGATATACCCTTTCTGCATGTATTATGTGTTTTCTAGAGTATATTTTTTTCATTTTTATTGCTACTTTCTTTTGCTGATTTTGTTTTTTTATATTAGAAAAAAGTCCTCAACTGGAATTTTACTCATAGCTAAATTGGGGGACCATCTAGGCTTGATTTGACCTCCCTAACTTATCTTCTCTGGGGTAAGCAGAATCTTCAGTCTGCAATGGATCAGTCTCCATTCAATGTGTCTTTCACTGCTTAAGCTCACATGAAATCTGTGATTTCTGTCAAAGATTTCTTTTGAGCAAGATAGTCATTAGTTAAATATTTTCAGAGTGGTTCTAGCCATACATTGTACCTTCTTAAATTAATGTAAAATCTGAAGTTTGTGATGCAGTAACAGTTTAAAATTCTGTATCTGTGTTACCATAAAAGTTTTCCATGGAACTTATTGATGTTAGAATTTAAAATAGAAAAAAAAAGGCACAAATACAAAACAACAACCAAAAGAAGCACTCTCTTCTGAACTTCCATACATTTTAAATTTATTTTTAAAGAGTGATTTGTTTAGATTCTTGAAATGCAACCAGTATCAAGAAAAGCCTTTACTAGGTATTTGTCCAATTTAAAAAGGTTTAATTAGCTAAAACATTTACTATTACCAAAACACGTTTCTCTATAAGAAAGATTGATCTTTAGAAACACACACGCACACACACACATACATACAATAGTTGAATTGTAACAATCTATAAAGTAGGGCTCCCAGAGGGCCCTGAGTTGCAGACTTCCAGGATAAAAGTATTTTACAGCTCAACTCACTGATGAGCTGGAGCACTTGAGTGGTTGGAGATAGTCCACCTGGGGCTCTTAGTGAGTTTAAATGAAATCCAGGGATATCACTGGGCACTGCAGGCCTTCTCCAAGGCTGCATGGATTATCTCTAAGTAGTGTCATTCCATAAGGCCCCACACATTCTTGTCTCTACCTCATGGTTATACTTCTGTCCATATGTTTTCTCTTTTAATTAGAAAAACATACTAGTAAGCACAATGGGCAATTAACAACCATCTACTTATCTCCCAAGGTGATCAAATACCAGTTGTTTTTCTTTTTTTGTTTACTTTCATATTTGCCTTATTCTGATACTTTCTATATTTCTACCTCAATGGTGTACTTTGCTAATCTCAGTATAGTGTCAATAATCAGGAAAAGTAGTGAGCACATGTGAAGACAGACTGTATAACATCACTATTATTGGAAAGGTTTATGGAAATGGACTACAGCCGATTAGGGGAAATCTATTTTCAGATTGATCATTTTCTAGGTGCAGATGTGTGATATTTTTCCATTTATGACTTTTGCCTCGGAAGTAATGCACTGATATCAGAAAATTAGTTTTGAAACATAACAGATCTAATGATCACCTTAGAAAATTTGTATTTATCTAAGTTGACTTAAGAAAGGATATGATGAAGGCATATAGGCTGTGTTAGTAAGCTTTTTGTCACTGTGACTAAATACTGGGAAAGACAACTTCAAGTAGGAAAGATTTATTTTAGCTCATGGTTTCAGAGGTTTCAATCAATGGTCACTGGCTATATTGTTACTGGGCCTGTGGTGGGGCAGAATCTCATGGCAGAAGGGCATGGTGGAATAAAGCTGTCATCTCTTGATACCTGGAAAACAGAAAGAGAGGAATAGTTTGGGCAAGATCTAGTCCCTAAGAGAACACCTCCAAGGACCCACTTTCTCCAGCTAGGATCCAACTCTTAGAGTTTCCACCACCTCTCAATAATGAGATCAGCTATGAATCACCCAATGAATTAATCCATTGATATAGTCAGAGCCCTTAAGACCCAATCACTTCCCAAGAGCCCCACCTCTAAATATTGCTGCTCTGGGGATCAAGCCCTCAATACAAGAGTCTTTGAGGGGGCATTCCAGATCCAATCCATAACACAGACTATTGAAGGGAAAAAACATGCTACAATGTGCTATAATCCTAAAATTATAATAATTAAGAAGCAATACATATGCTAGATTCTCCAATCTGGCACCACCCCAAATCCACCCGTCTCCACACGCAAACAATGCAAACGATACTTTGCCCCTAATTGGAAAGAAGCATAATCACTCAGGGTACAAACTAATAATAACCTCACAAGTCTCAATTTCCTTCTTTGTAAAATGAGAAAGTCCAATGATACACTTTATACACTTCAAAAAGGGGTATAAAACACTGTGCCATACAATGTTTCTTTTAGTACTGTTTGAGTAAACAGAAGAGGAGAGGTAAGCATTGAACTTAAAATGTTTGAGTTAAAATATATTTTCATTTATGGACTAGATAGAGCCCTGGATTTTATATCTGAAAAATATGATTCAATGATTCCTGGAAATCCAGTTGCATTGTACATTCTCTCAGAACTTTAATGTCTTCACCTATAAAGAGAACAATCTTATCTCAAGGAATTGTTTTCGGGGCTAAATGGAATCATTAAGTCATTTTAAAATAAAGACATTTAGTTAACTTTTATATAAAGATATTATTACTTAAAATAAAGATAAAACATATTATTACACCAAAATCTTGCTCTCAATTTATTTTTGTTATTATTATTTGAGGTTGGAAAGCCAAAATATCTTAAAGCGGTAGCTGTGTCTGCTTAGTTATATGATAGAAAGAAAAGAAGAAAGAGAGAGAATGAGGGGAATGAAGGGGAAAATGGAAGAACAATAAGCAAAGAAATCAAAGAAAAGAAAGAAAAGCTTTCCTAATTCTCCAAAGCATCTTAGACCTAATATAGGCAAAATTACAATGTCCAACATCACAAAAAAATAGTTCAGGCAATATAGGACAAAGCATATTAGGAAATAAAGTTTGTCCAAGAACTGATCCCTTTTCAATTGGGTATCTTCTAAAAGGTCAAGATATACAGAGACACTGAATGCAGTCTGCTTTAATTCAACATTTTTTTTCAATAAGGCCCAGAATGTAGAAGATAAAGCATTAACGTCAACATCAGGAACTGCATGTGTAACTTTCTAAAATGCAAATTTCTGCATGCAAAGTACCAGAGATAATTTAGAAGTGAAACAACATCCATGCAGAGAAAATGAAAATAGTGAATAATAACTCAAGGAGTTTTACTCTTCTTCATGATGCTTTATAATGTTGAGTTATTTTATTCTACTCTATGTCTTTAAATAAAAGAAATTTAGGTGAGTATGTTTATCTTTAGGCACAGGTGATAATTAAGCTTGCAGGAAATGATAAATACTGCATTTATCAAAAATTTATGTGGTTTAATCATATCATCAAACTGGAGTGTATGTCAGGTCAAAGTTGTATCTGGAGAAGAAGTAAAACTCTCCCTTAATTCTTAAAAAATTTTAAAGGAGGAGGAATTTAACATTCACACACACACATACAAGTGTATACACACACACATATACACACACACACACATACATATATATGCATGCATACAAACTAGGGGTCAATACAAATTTTTATTTCACTGAAAGGCAATAGTGTGTTTTTCCTCATGTATATGTATTTAAATACACACACACAAATAGTGTGATAATTCATAAAAGTTCTTTCACGTTAGAAAAAAAAATTTACTTCCTTGTGTGAGACATATTTTTAGGTGCTAATTAGAAAAAAAGTCTCTGCCCTAAATGTATTGGGAGAAAACACCTGTACAAAATGATTTACAATTCCATGAGGACAGTATTACAATGGAGGAATACACAGGGTAGGAGCTCCTGAACCAGACTTCCTGATGTAGAAGCTCAGAGTTGGCACAGAGTACAGCAGGGGCTGGCTGAGCAAATATGTTAGTTTTTTTTTTCATGAACAAGAGAGAGTTTTCCAGATAGAGCAAATAGCGAGTAAAATTTTCACAAAGTCCATGAAGCCCTTTCTGACTTTACCCTACCTACCCAACTCCAAAAATGAGCATTTTGGCCTTTTTGCCTCAGACCTCTAGATTTGCTCTTTTCGCACAAAAGCTTCACTTCTGTATCCCCATTTCCTGGTACAGGGGTTGGTATTTAATAAATAATGAGGCAATCTGTCATAATGGAAAGAACACTAAATTTGACATAAAACCTTAAGTTTGAATTCCATGTCTGGCACTTACTTGTATGGCATAGGATGAGTCTATCTCAAAAGACATAATCTTTTGAGACTCATTTTCTTCACCTACAATATGGGGCTAAAAGTACTTGTCTTTGAAAGATGTTATAAGGAGTAAGTGGCATAATGAATATGAAGTACACACTAAAGTCACAATTGTGTACTAAGTACTAAATTTGTGAGAGCTGTGGAGGAAATTTCTAGTTCTCTATTAGTATGTACTCTTCTTTTTTAGTAAAAGAACCCACATTTTCCAGTTGAGCACATAATCTGCTAAAATTGTGCTTACTTTTCCCAGTCTCCTGGGTTGATAATAGGAATAAGTTCTGGCTTGTGGAAGACTAGTGGAAAATTGTGTTTCATCTCACTGGTTGAAATATGGGCTTGATGACTAGAAGCTAAGGAGCAATTTTATACCATGAGATAGATGGTAGAGCTTTGAGAAAATGAGCATGGATCCTTCATTCCATAGGTCATCTTATGAGTTTCTGACCTGTTTACATGAGAGAATGAAGCTGTGTTAATTTAGCTTTTCTGATACTAAGAGGCAGCAGCAGCAGCAGCAATGGCAGTTATTACCAGTAGGAACTGTAGTATGGACAGTGGCTGAAAGTTCAAATTCATAGGATTCTGAGAGAGGGTAATACATCTGGGTAACTGCATATGGGTTTGCAAGGGTAAGAGTGAGGGTAGGATTGAGTGAGGGAACCAAATGAAGACTGATAATTCATGTTAAGGACTGTGGGTTTTAACCATTGATTCATTTTTAGCAGAAGTGTGAAATTATTAGATTTTATTTCACACGGCTCACTCTGTGCAGGGATGAAAAGAATTAATAAGTACTCTGGCCCTGAGATGGGGGGCCCTGTATGCATGGAGTCTAGTTAGATGATTCACTCAGCTTTCACAATCTGGTCTAAGCAGATGCACTGGAGTGTAGACACGAACATGGGCAGCCCTGATCGAGATGCATTTAGGAAAGACTATATAAAGGACTGTGACTATTTGGGTGCCACTGATGTGTTAAGCAGAAGAGGCAAGAATAATTTTCAATTTCTTAGTTTGAGAACTGTAGGCATGTGCATATTTGGGATGTAAGATAATTTCTGCTTTGTAAAATACCAAGCAGAGACCTGAGGAGCACTCATTTTGAGATGTCTAGCAGGCACACACACTTTCATCATCACTAACCCCATCATTGTCATCGCATTCATCATTAGATCCAAACCAAATTATTGTGGTAATTTTGAATAAATTTCTTGAATGGATATAAGAAATAGAAACACTTTCTGGAAGTGTGTATCATCATTATTTTTTCAAAATTGCTTATAATGTGCTTGGTTAGTTGGAAAGGATAACATGCTACAATAGCAGGGAATACATTCTACAATCGAGGTTAGTACAATTAATTAATGACAGAGTTTTCATTTGCTATTAACAATGTAATCTCAGACAATAAAGCTCTATTTCCATATCTGTAGAATGGGCATGTTGATGCCTACCCTAAAGAGTATCAGTGAAATTCATTGAAATACTTCACAGAGTATAAATTCCCATATACATTTATGATAAAATCTTCACCATATCAGCTGAAGCATATTTACTACATATTTATTCACATCTTTAAACTTCTCTTTTTTATATTTTAATGTTTTTCAAGATGATATTTATGTTTTGTGATTTTCTGATTTAAGGCCTATTCTTTGATTATTCAGTTATTGATTATACTTTATAAAGTTTATCTTAATTGTAGGAAGCAATGATTCAAATTATTTTGAGTAAAAATAAATTTAATTAATGGTCACAGTTGAATTGGAAAGACAAAAGTCATCAGGAAAGGAAGCAACTTTTAAAAAAATATATCATTTTTGATTCATAGTTGGACACAATACCTTTATTTATTTATTTATTTATTTTTATGTGGTGCTGAGGATTGAACCCCAGAGCCTCACAAATGCTAGGTGAGCACTCTACTGCTGAGCCACAATCCCAGCCCCCAAGAAGTAACTTTTTTCCTCTACTTCTTCCAGGGTCTGAAAAACCATGTCCACTCTGTCTCCTTGTTTCTTTCTTTCAATGATTCCACAGTTTGATCTAAATTTTCTCAGAAGACTAGTTTCTCTATTTAGTCATTGCTTCCATTTCCTTGTAATTTAGAGTTGCACATAGATTTTGACTTCCCATGGCTTTGCCACAACCTCTTGCCATTCTTACTGTGTTATTTTGACCAAGCTGCAAGCACATTGTGGCACCTGACTTCAGCGGAGCCTTAGCAGAAGATGCTCCTTCAGAAGTGGTGAGAGAAGGTGAGCAGCAACCAGGTCTAGTAAGAATTGTTGGTGTCATCAAAATTATTTCAGATTTTTAAAAATGCTTGAGAAAGGTACCAAAATAAGATGATTAGCCCCTCACCTATATTGTACATTGAGCAGAGACGCATACTTTGTTATAACAATGTGGAATTACGTAAACATGAGAATCTCTCCAAAATGTAGGAGAGTAGTAGGTAGAGAGTAGAATAGAATGAAGATTGGAATTCAATCATTGGCATTAGGGATAGGCAGGGTGGAAAGTGGCTCTAAAAAGAATATTATAAAAATAAAATTTCTTTAAGTGATATGGTTTTCTAATTGCTAAGAGGGTAAAAAAAGGTATATAAAATACATACCCAAACAATATAAAACTAAATACCATGGTAACTAATAACCTGAGATCAAGAACATTTTGTTGTCCCAAAGACTCCTTCAGAATCAGTGATCTATACATAGGTAATACAATGTGAAGAATATATAGTTTTTTCATAGATCACAATTAAGTTTCAGACACATCTCCAACTCATATTGTCATTTCATCCTTCTAAAATAGCCTAGTAAATCACTAAATAACATAATTTTTATTTAATTGTCCAGTTTGTATTTTAACAAAGATTTACATGTTTCACTGATATTTTGGTGGCTACATCTTGAGTTTATGAGTAAGATTTTCACTATAATTTTACTTTATATCAGTTGTCTGAAATATTATTAGTATAGTTTATTAAGCTTTAAGATATCAAAATTCATCTCCTACTCAGCAATATGATTTTTACCCTTGGGGTCACCCTTCACCCTAATGTAGATTGCTCAAAAATCTAGTCCAATTTAATACAAATGATAAAGGAAATTAGATTCGACATACGACTAATAAACATGGTTCTTGCCATGTTAATAAAATGCAAAATAAAAAACATAAAGAAAAGATTATGACTTTTGTTTTTATAAAACTTAAGCTTCCAGAGGACAAGAATGTTGTCTAATACATATAAAGTGGTGTTTACTGTTGGCACTTTGATATTAAAATTCAATATTTACAAGTGGAACATAATTTACTGAGCCATTCCAATGCACAAGCAAATGGAATGTATTGAATATCTTGGGATTACTGAAATGCACTTTGATTTTATGCAACATCTTGTTAACTTTATCTGTTTTTCATAGCTCTTTTCCATTAGAGGGAGGGCAAGGGGAAAATTGGATCAAGGTCTTGGTTTTTAATACTAGGCATCAACACTATGAAAAAAATCAAAGAGACATTAATAAACTAAATATTACCTCCCACTGCTCTCTGGCTACCAGGCACACACAGTTCTTTCCACTGGACTCCTAAGAGGGCCTTCAATAAAGTAAAACTGTGAGTTTGACATTTCTCTTGCTCGCTGCCAGGAAATTCTAAATTGAGTCCCAGTTGTTTTTTAGATTAATCCATTGGAGAGAACAGAATCTGAACACAGTATTTTACAACTTTTTGAAAATTCACTTAGGCTAAATTTAGGTTTGGGTATATGTGTATCTCTCTAATTATAAAATACTCCTCGTACATCAAGCACACACTACCAGTAACAAGGCTGTTAAAAAAGATGAGGTGAGGAATTTCTAATTTGTAAGAGCAAATGTTCTATGAATAATAGGAACCAAATGTTTATTAAAATATATCTAAAACAGGCTATACTTTCAAAACTATTCTGCTTTAAAAAATTGACCTATTTTTTCCTCCTAAAATCATACAGGGAGAAAAATATATCTAGTAATAGCTTAGCTATTTGTGTTACATCTGGGGGAAAAATACTACTTTTTGTGAAAACTTACTCAATGAGATATGATGCTTTGTTTGAGTTCTTCTTCATTCACGTGTCAACCTATAAACGCACGACAAGTTGCATTTCAAAATCAAAAGATGCTAGTGATTTCCATATTTGCTTTCTGATCTTTTCCAACACACACTGGGAATAGCTCCCCAGGAAAGGTACCTCCAAGCCTTCACTGGCAGAGAATTCAGTGGGTTCACTCCCTGGATATACGCTGCATGAAGCACATTACACCTGGGCAATTCCTATTGATAGAAATTGAATGGAATTGCACTTCCAGGCTTTTTAAGAGCTTATTTGGTGCTTCACATGAGACTTTATTAAAAATAGCACAGCTTTCAAAAACCTTTTAAGGCACTGGATGCTTTTTTAAAAATCTAATAAATATGGATGGCTGATTAAGGAATGTATTCTATATACTGTATGTTAATGTTGCTTTTTCTCTTCATTTTTCATCTTTTTCTTTTCCTTTTCCAAGAGTTTCAAATAATAAACTTTTTTTTTTTTTTTAAAAGGACCTACCACAAATTGCTTCATAGTAATGGGAATTTTCTTATCCTTTACTCTCCTCCAATCAAAATTAAATAGCAGCTTTAAATTATTGATCACTTCCTGGAAAGAAAATCATACTCATTTTCCCAGCAACCTTTAAGGTAGATACTATTCCCCTTTTACAGAGTGGAAACTGAGCCTCAGAAAAGATTAGTCATTTGCTCAATATCAATATCTGGTAAGTGTCAAGGTCAATATTTAAAACAGGGCTCTGGTAGTGATGGCTATTGTGGTGGGGATCAAGGATATTGTGCAAAGTCATTTTTGTGTATCATCTCCTTCAATCCTGACTTGACTGTATGAGTTTCAAATTCTGACTCCAAAGTTGGTGATTTCTTCCAAACACAAACAAAGTTGGACAATCAAAGGGTCTTATTGCCAACACTTGTGGCAGTAACATTGGAATAATTGGTAGAGACTTACCTTCCACCTAGTGTTTCATACAGAGCTCTGAAAACAAAGATATTTTATTCCGCCAAAGGATAATTCCTGAAGATCTAATACCATACTTCTTTCACTTTCATTTCATTTTATAAGTTTATGTAGAAAAACTTCCTTGTAAAATAGGTCTTATTTTTGCCTAGGCTTCAACTCAGGAAACTTGTGCAGAAAATAGAATGTGATGGGTGGAATGACTTGGACAGAGGGTCCTGTCACTCTTGGGAACTCTGATCTTCCTGGAAGTCTGAGGAGAAAGTCCGTCCATGCTTCCCTGCTGCAGTCTGGCTGGGCACAATTCAGGAGCCACTTGTCAAAAGAAACGAACTTTATGTTTAGAACCACACACACCAAACAAAACAGCTCCTCAGGAAAAACCCTCAGAGCCCAACTGCCACCACCGGCTTCTCACAAGCCTCTCAACCTCCCCCCCTCCTCCTGCTCTTGAGGCCGGTTAGCTGGGTGGCATGGGCAGAGCCAAAAAAAGTCCCCCAATGAGCAGCTCCCTAGTCTGAAAGGGCGGGGAAACAGCCCAGTGAGCATCACCACAGAGGAGCCAATCAGCTAGAAGTTGCTGGGGCCGCTGTGAGCCAATCATCAGCTGGCAGTCTGAAAGTTTGCTGGGGCCCTTTCAGCTGTGGCTCTCAACACTTCCCAAGCAGAGCTCAGGGCAGGGTTTCCAGAAGTGTTGCTTGTATGGAGTGGTGATCAAAGCGCAGAAAAGTGTTTTCTCAGTTTTACTATTTATTAACTGAAGTGGGGGCTGCTCACATTTTAAAATGTTTAGGCAGATGATGAATTAAACCCCCTTTAAAAACCATTGAAACATAAATTTTGGTGAAATTCCTGTGGCGGATCAGGATTATTTTCAACCTACCTCCTGCCATAGTCTTCTCTTCAATCTAAGATTCTTCTCTTTCTACCAACGATGAAAATAAAGTGGCTACATAATTCTCACCACTGTGTCTATGCCAAAAGAGAATTATTGTTCCAGCTCTGTTATTTGTTCAGACTCTCCCAGAAGACTCTCCCAGTCTTCTCACTTCTTATTTTTGTAGAATTCTACTAAACACTCTCTAATTATTTTTATCTATTTTACTTTTTTGTGATGCTAGAGTTGGAACCCAAGGCTTTAAATATGCTAGGCAAGTGTTCTACCACTGACCTACACAAACCTTACTTTCTAATTTGTAATGTTCTTACAAACATGAATTCCCAAATCAAAAAGATTATTTTACCTAAATTTCATAGAATAGTGATTATCTTTTAAACACATACTCTATGTACTTCAGTAATTTGCAACTATTAAATATGATTTAACTTCAAAGCTTATTTTATGTTTTCATGTAAAAGTGTAAGAATGAAAATTTAAATGGAAGTCCTTAAAAGGGAATGCTCTTGTAATTTTAGAGGTGTTAGAAATGCTAGAATGCAAATAACTTACATAGAAAAATTCAAATTGCACTATAAATTAGGACTTATATTAAATACTATATTGAAATTAATAGAAGATTTATTAATTCATAGAAAACAATTTAAAGTTGATAAAAATTAGCCCTGATTTTTTTAATGTATGTATTCAAGTGATTCTTTATAGGTCATCAAAAAGTAGAATAAAAGATAAAAGATTTGGAGAAAGATATTTTTTAAGATAGAATTTTTCATTCTGTGGTGACCTGGTCCCATGTGGTTGCAGAATTCACAGCTCTCATGTCTTTGGTTATATCCATGGGATAAAAGGATGACTTCTACATCTTACAAGGTATGCTCCATTAAATGCTTAGGGCCTCACACAGGGACCAATTGTATAAGGCAGGGTGGTAACATAATCTTTGGAAGATTGGATCCTGTTATCTGTTTTACAAAGGCCTTTTTTGAAAATTATTTTGGTCAATTCTTTGTCCTTATTATGTCACTGAATAAAAGGATAAGATCCTCCTGTTCTATAAATTTCTCTTTATTGATGAAGGATTCATGTATATGACTATTTCATTATAAGAATATACAAAAATGCCTTCTAAAATTTACTGATAAATTATTTTTATATCTTGGAAAGATTTAATTATATTGTTTTTACTTATTTATTTTTGGTACGAAGGATTGAACTCAGGTGCATGGAACCACTGAACCACACCACCAGCTTTTTTTTTTTTTTTTTTAATTTGAGACAGAATCTCACTAAATTGCTAAAGGTCCTGCTAAGTTGCTGAGCCTGTCTTTGATCTTATGATCCTCCTGCCTCAACCTCCAGAGTCATTAGTATTACAGACCTTCACCACCACACCCAGCTAATTGTTTTCATTCTTATTTTTCTATTTTAGTATTATCTTCTTAGAAGAGAGACCAATAAGAAAAATAAATCTGAGTTGGCTATGTCATGTCAGACACATTTATTCTGTAGAACTTTTTTCTTACTTTTTCTTTTTTATTTTCTTAAATAACAACAAAAAACCTGGTTAACATGAAGCAATTAGAGAGAGAGAGAGAGAGACAATTGGAGAGATATTTTTGAATTTGGGAAAAATCTGAATTATAGAATATTTTCAAAGATAAGCAAAGCATACAAAAAACCATGATATGCTCGAGAGAATATTGAATTCATTCTTGTATATAATTTTATCAGTTACACTAGATAACTTGGAAAAATATCACATTTATGCAAATTTCTGCATTTTTTCTTTTTTTTACTAATTTAAAAAAATGTATATATGACAGTGGAATGCATTACAATTGATATTACACATATAGAGCACAATTTTTCATATCTCTGGTTGTATACAAAGTATATTCACACAAATTTGTATCTTCCTATATGTACTTTTGATAATGACAATCATATTCCACCATCATTTCTAACCCCATACCCCCTCCCTTCCTTTCCTACCCCTCTGCCCTCTCTAGAGTTTGCCTATTTCTCCCATGCTCCCTCTCCCTACCCCACCATGAATCAGCCTCCTTATATCAGAGAAAACATTCGGCATTTGGTTTTTTGGGATGGGCCAATTTCACTTAGCTTTATCTCCTCCAACTCCATCCATTTACCTGCGAATGCCATGATTGCCTTCTCTTTTATTGTGATTAATATTCCATTGTGTATAAACGCCACATTTTTTTTTATCCATTCACCTACTGAAGGGCATCTATGTTGATTCCACAATTTAGCTATTGTGAATTGTGCTGCTATAAACATTGATGTGGCTGTGTCCCTGTAGTATGTTATTTTTAAGTCCTTTGAGTATAGACTGAGGAGAGGGATAGCTGGGTCAAATGGTGGTTCCATTCCCAATTTTCCAAGAAATCTCCATATTGCTTTCCATATTGGCTGCACCAATTTGCAGTCCCACCAGCAGTGTATGAGTGTGCATTTTTCCCCATATTCTCGCCAACACTTATTGTTGTTTGTCTTCATAGTAGAGTAGTTTTGATTTGCATTTTTCTGATTGCTAGAGATGATAAGCATTTTTTCATATATTTGTTGATAGATTATATATCATCTTCTGAGAAGTATCTGTTTAGGTCCTTGGCCCACTTATTGATTGGGTATTTATGTTTTTGGTGTTTAGCTTTTTGAGTTCTTTATAGACCCTAGAGATTAGTGCTCTAACAGATGTGTGAGGGATAAAGATTTGCTCCCAAGATATAGGCTCTCTATTCACCTCACAGATTATTTCTTTTGCTGAAAAGAAATTTTTTAGTTTGAATCCATCTCATTTATTGATTCTTGTGCTATAGGAGTCTTATTAAGGAAGTTGGGGCCTACTCCCATGTGATAGGGATTAGGGCCTACTTTTTCTTCTATTAGACTCAGGGTCTCTGGTTTTATTTCTAGGTCCTTGATCCACTTTGAGTTGAGTTTTGCACATGGTGAGAAATAGGGGTTTAATTTCATTTTGTTGCATATGTATTTCCAGTTTCCCCAGCACCATTTGTTAAAGAGGGCTTTAACAAATCTTTTTGTTATCTTTTCTCCAATGCATGTTTCTGGCACCTTTGTCTAATATAAGATAATTGTAATTTTGTGGGTTAGTCTCTGAGACACTAATAACTATTTTTAATACATGCAATTTCTCATTTTTCATATTAATTTTCTAATTTCAACATATCATCTGCTAGTGGCAATGATTGTCAAAACCAAATTTATAGGGTTTAAAAATCATAAAAATTATAAAAGTTAAGCAAGTATTTTACTTTTCCTGGGAATTAGAAAAATATAAAAACAATGATTTTAATTTTATATTAAACTAACTCCTTAATTCAGATTTTTAGAAAATTAGTCTCATGCCAGCATAGACTTAAAATGATGAGCCAAAAATTAGTTAGAAATATGTTATGAAGTGGAAACTCCCTTGGAAATGTATTCTAAAGTACAGAAAAAGAGAATTAGAAATATCTTAAGAAGAATCATTGTTTTTTCTTGAATGCCTACACTTTAATTATAATATCTTATT
The DNA here is from genome assembly GCF_001458135.2 of Marmota marmota marmota. Taxonomy (NCBI): domain Eukaryota; kingdom Metazoa; phylum Chordata; class Mammalia; order Rodentia; family Sciuridae; genus Marmota; species Marmota marmota. Next base: position 5,027,723 of record NW_026000169.1, read on the forward strand.
GCATTCATTCAATTATCGAGGAATATGGGCATCTGGATTCTCATTTTACTGTCAGGTAAACTGACAAAGATAAATAAAAAATGTTTATAAAAGGTCATTCAAACATTAAGTGACAGAAAGAGAATTGGAACAGGTTTCAAGCAGGAATAATGTGAATGAGGTGGGCACATATTTTATAGGTTAAATAGAATCAATGGTGTTTCAAATAGATAGAACTAAAAATTTATTTACAGACTGCTTAAATGAGAATTCCTGTGAATCTCCAACATGTCTGTTTAAAACCTTACAACTGAAAACCTTCCTAATGATAGTTGACAAAAAAATCCTTAGAGAACTGATGACACTATTAATGAAATGTCAACTGCTAGTTCTATATTTCTAGCAGGTCAGTTAGATTCCCATCTGTAACTGAATGCTTCACCAATAAATGTGGGATCAGAATTTTAGATTCTGGGTATTATCTCAGTATAGAATTGTGGTGATGGCAATATTACTGATTGTAACCACCACCTTGATTTATATATTTTCTTCATAAATAGCAATCTAGAAATCAGGCAATGAGAGAAACATTAAATTTTAATAGAGAGAAGAAAGAATTTGCCTCTTATTCTTTTGGAATTCATTTGCATGGTTGAAGTTATAAGATTTCTTGATATTATTCTTTTTAATCCATATACTCATTAAGAGTCTACATTCTAACAAAGACTTAAAAATTAAAGTTGATTGAAACTGAAAATGTTCTATGTTCATCTTAAATTCTTTGATGGGTTAAAATTAATACTTTGGTGAGGCCATGTGATATTTTGATGAACAGATATATTTCACTCCATTACATTTCTGAATATCAAAAAACAAACCCTTTGTTTTGTTTCGGAGGATTTGAAATTAGATATATAAATGGGAAATGAAGGCAGAGAAAGGAAGTTGTAGTAATTACCAATGCTACAAGTAAATTCTGCATTTGGTTCAGTTGTCTAAGTACATGAATCACATGTCCCTGCTTTAGCTCAAAAACAGTACTGAGAAGATGAGGTCTGGAATTTTTGCCTGTGAGAAAGAGGGTGCACTCTGCCAGCAAGGAAGATATATAAGCAAAGGTGGTTGCATGGACAATTGGTTGCCATGAAAAATAAATAAAAATGGTATATAGGGGCTCAAATATGATAGAAACCTGATTCTTGCTTGTGTAAAATTCTAAAGTTATTCTTTGTGAACTCTTCAGTTTTCTTCTTAAACAATAGTTCAGAGAACCAGGCTCTTTGTATCTCATGGTTCATCAAAGTTCAAGAAATGACTTGTAAAATCACAGTGTGGATTTACATTGGGCCAAGTTAGAGGAGTTACTTGCTGTGCAAGTCTATTAGCCTGAGTCAATGTGCACCACATTCAGACCCATTCCATTGGTAAGAGCTGGTCCATTACCCTCTGCTTCCCACCCATATGACAAGAAGTTAAGAAATGTAAGTCCTAACTAAGCTAAAATTCCCATCTCCCAGTGAATTATGAACAAGAAGGAAATACATGAAGAGGGTAATCAAATAGTTTGCTGGTAGAATGATTGTATTTTAAGAGTTCTGATTATGAATACATTGTCACCCCAGAGATATATCTCTAACAGGATATCATTCAGCATATCAGTGTTTTTAATAATAACTTGTTTGAGGATAATGTTAATCAAATTTGAAATATCCTAAAGTTGAAAGGAAGAGCCAAAACATTGATGAAAGTTCCAGGATCCCAAAAAAAGATTTTAAAAGATAAGACTAAAGGTCACATTTGGGATAAAACTGTCAAAAGCAAATACCAATTCCTGCTTTCAGGTCAACATACTCAGCAGCACAATTTAATTTTGCAAATATTTATTTAGTTCTTATTATTTTAAGGCATATTCTAGGCCAAATATAAAATATAGAAAATGAAAGTTAATAGCAGAAAATAATAAAAGATGAAAAAGCAGTATTAATTAATTGAAAAACCAATATCAGCTATTTGTATACGTGCTCTCTCTCTCTCTTTCTCTGTCTCTCTCTCTATCTCACCAAATGTGACAGTATTTGTATACATGTATATGCACATATATGTATGTATATTTATATATACATTCTAGGTTAAATTAGAAAGTTTAAAATAAAAAGAACAGTATATGCATTTTGTTTTTCAGATTTTTGTCTTGGGTCCTTGGTATAACAATTTAAGGGGGAAAATCAATAGACTTGATTATTTCTAGGAGAATGTGACTTAAGTAATTAGTAAATTTGAAATCATGGATTCACTAATTCATTTAAATGATTTTCTATTTTTTTTATTTTCAAGGAAGTATGGTATGTGTATAAATATGTATAGCTTAAGTAAAACACAAGTAATAAAAATTAGAAGAAAGAGATTTCTTTCAGCAAAAGAGATAAGGAAAAGATTTGTAGGATGGAAGCTAATTTGAGTTGTCCTTTAAAGACAGATAACCCAGGATATAGTCAAGAGGGAAGAAAGCTGTAACTGTATTCCAAGCAGGGCAAAAACTTTAAAACAGAGAGTTCAGGGGAATTGTAAGCTTGGTTTAATTGCAGTTTGAATGGCATGAAGGAAATAATAGGGGAAAGGCATCACGTTACTTAGAGATAAAATTGCAGGAGATCATTGAGGCTGGGTTAAATGTTAGAATTTAATTCAGGAGGTAAGCGGTCAGCACTCAATTATTGAATCCTTATTATTTACATTACAGCAAACATAGATCATAAAAAGTTTTACATGTGATCAAATAAGAAATAATAAAAGAGCATGGCTACCAAAATAAGAAACACACAAAAACTTGGAGGTATTTAACCTAAAGAAGAAAAAATTTATGTCCAGAGGGACTGTCATTTGAGGAGGAATTGACCTTGACCTTATTCTTTCTATTCATCTTTTTTCTAAAGCTCCTATATTGTTCAATACCCTAAACTAGGACTAAGAGCCAGATATTGCAGGAAGGCCAGATGAGAGGAGTGGGGTGAGCGTGGGGGGCCAGTCTCATTTTTATGAAAAATATCTTAATTGTATAATGAATTCAACTTGAAAGTGTTGAGACCTACGTGTAAAATCATTTGCCAGGGCACATAGAGGCATCAAAACATTTTGTGGAAAGGGAGACCCAAGATTTCTAAGGTTTCTCTTTGCAACACAGAAGTACAATGATTTTACAGAATATTTGGGAGGTTTTTGTGTTTGTTTGTTTTTTCCTTCTTCTTAGGAAAAACTATATCATTTTCAGATGATTTTTTAATTCAATTCAAATTTAGCATTTATTTTATTCAACATGACACATTGAATATTAGCTATTCATTAAGAATTCATAATACAGAGTTAATAAGAATATAAAAGAATATTTTGGTAAAGTGTTTCATGTGAGTTTTAAAAAATTAAAAATCACAAAGCAAAGTAGAAATATAATATTTAAACCTAAACTATGCCAGACATTTACAGGGTAAGAAACTAAGAGTTAACTTTTCACAAGTCTGCTCAAGATTCAAACACTTGGAATCATTATACTACATTGCTGTCATTTTAATTCTAGTAATGAAGAGATATCATTCATTATTTCTCCATAACACAAACTTCAACCAACTCCTAAATAGTTGTCCTAAAAGAGGCCCCAGCTTCCCAAATTTTGAAGTCTTTAATGTGTTATTGAAAGATGTCCATAAGTGGCACACATCTTGCCTATTAAATATTATTCTCCCAAACTCTCCAACATAAAATCTCCATTCATACCATTCATACTAATTCCATTTTTGCCTCCCAACATTTTATTGAGATGTCCATCCTTTTATTTCTCAACCATAAAAATGTACACATCTCTAAGTTTTCCTAAAGTCTTCCTGACTAGTGTAGCTGATCCCAGCCTCAACCTTCATGGATCTTATATAACAATTACTGACTATACTTCACATCTTGATACTTAATCTTGTCTAAACTTATGCTACTTTATTTTCCATATTGATTTATTTTTCTTCCCAGTGAGAACAAGTGATTTATAAGAATGGGTGACATGTCATACATTAATTTTCCATTTCCTAGGATAAGTAGTTTAGTACTAGGAATTAAGTGAAAGGCCTAGTAATACTTATGAAGCAGAATTGGATCAGGTGGAATTTCAGAAGATCTCTCATAGTTTCCTTGACTTTGAAAATGAAGTTTGCCATCATAAAATAATTTTTATTATTTACACACACACACTATTTATTTATTTTTGATACCGGGGATTGAACTTAACCACCAAGCTATATCCCCAGCCCTTTTTATTTTTTGATATAGATTCTCATTAAGTTGCTTAGGACTTTGCTTAGTTGCTGAGATTGGCTTTGAACTTGTGATCCTCCTGCCTCCACCTCCCTAGTCAAGGGGATTACAGATGTGCATAACTATGCCCAGCCTGCAGTCTTGCTATTATGGTGTATTTCTTCATACAGACTAGAATATGGTTAAGAGGGAAGAGGGGTTGTATCTCAAGAAGAGTACAAGATAAAATAGAGCTCTGTAATTTATGCCACTTAACTGTTAAAGATATTAGCAACATGCTCACTTATTTTATCTACATTCATGAAAACCATCAAAGGGATTGATGGGTTTTGTTGTGCCCTGTCTGAAAATTGAATACATAACTTTTTAATTAGCGATATAAGAGAGAATTTTTAAATCATATAAAGAAAATCAAACTTTGACTCTGATTTTTTAAACTTCCATGAATTTAAACTTGCTGCCATTACATAATTGCAATTTCAAACTTAATGGTGGACTTTGGGTTCATGGAGACTAGAACTTCATTTTAATAACTTTGTCTCCAGAGTATAACAAAATACCTAAAGTATAATAGATTCTCAAAAGATATAGTTTTTGAGTGAGTAGAGTTTGTTATTTCCATTTATTGTAGAGTTCCATTTATTGATGTGCTACTTTACATTCTCTTTTTCTTCTATTGGTTATTTTTTTTTTGTCTTATTGCTTTCTATTTGCTTTCCTAACAGAAAAAATAAAACCACCTTGTAGAAATATATTGAGACTACTTTCAAAATCAGATTCTTAACTGATTCTTTGTAAGTTTCTTCTATTTATAATATCAAACTGGACTGAACATTCCTTGAAGGCTGATTTAGGTATCATTCACTGTGGCTGCATTTTTCAATTCCCAGTCCAGTATTCAGCACTGATCAGGAGCTACTAACAGTATGAAAAGAAATAAATATTAAACAAACAAGGCTCCATTTACCTACCATTATTATTGAGAAGTCATAATAGTGTACATGTTTTATAAGCAATCTGCTATAGTGAAAAGTGTACTCAAAAAATTATAAAACTTATGGGAAGAACTTTGGATTCACAACAGATTCCAGATTAAAATCCTTGTTCTGCCACTACAGGCAATGTGACATTATGTAAATTACCTAACTTCTCTTAGTATCTTCAGTTGTAAAATAAGAATAATTATAGCACTAATTTCATAGGATAGTTACAAACATTAAATGAGATAATGTAGGTAAAGCTTGTCACATACTCATGGTTCAATAACTATTAGCTATTTCTTATTATTGTTTGGTGTCTGTAGAACAGAAACAATGAGCACAAAGGCTATAGCATATCAATTGATTTATATAACAATCACCTATAATCTTTGTATTTTATTTATCCTCACTGATATAATTTCAGCAAAACATCCTTATATCTTAATCTATCTTAGCTTCTTCAGATTTCACACTATTAGTCTCTGTCTTGAAACAGGCTAATTATACTAAAAGGGTAGAACCTGAGTTCAAATCCAGAGCTACTCTGCAGCCTGTGTTCTTCACTATCAACTTATCCTTATACTTCACTTTGATGGCTCCATATGTATTTGTACCTTGTCTACCTCTCAGAGTGAGGAACCTGACCTACCTCCATGCCATTACTTCTCAATCTTCTGGTCATGTCCCTCTTGCATCCTTCTAGAACCCTTCTTTTACTGGGCTTTCCCCAGTGTCTAGTCATAATTTCTGTTCTGCTTACTCATCAAGATCCCTGGGTTCAGTTGTCACTCACATTCTGATGACTCTTCCAGGTATATCCCTATCCTGGCTTCTCTTTGGGGTTCTAGAATTTCTATATTTAACATACCTGACATCTTTAGTTGATGCTTCATTTCATGTTACCTGGTATATAGTTGTGTTTTCTTCCCTGAACACTCATATTAATTCCTTGTTCTCAATTTTTTTGTGTGTGTGTCTGGAGGGGTGCCCCGTACAATCCAGAAATTCTCTCCCTTTCTTTTTTAGTAAAAGCTATTTCTGTTCTATATTCTTGGTGTGACTATCTTTGTTCAGTGACTTGTAATTTCTCTCAGAGTTTACTGTATTGTTCTTCTGTAGATATTCTAAATTTTCTTCCAGTACCATTTTCTCCTTCTTCGTTTTACAGCTAATCAGTGAGTGACCATATTTTCTAGAGTCTCTTGCAGGGTATAGCCGACTGTGAGCCCAAGGTCAAACCAATATTATGTGAACAGTAATGATATGTATATATTCAGGGTCATCTCTTAAGAGAGAAATCTATTTCTAGACTGTTCTGCTTCCCCCTTTCTGCTTGGAAATAGTAATATTTATATAATATATATATAATAGTAATATATATATATGTATGTGTGTATAATATATATATATATA